>NC_073309.1:37136463-37261463 GCF_027595985.1 Sorex araneus
AAGACATTGTCTCCTTCCCAGGTCCTGTTGTCTGAGGTTGTGGGAAACTGACTGAGAGAAGCCAACCAGAGTCCTGTCCTTGGGAGACCGTTTTGACTGCTTCAAGTCAGTCGGCTGTGCCAAGACAGTCCTTTAGGTCATAGTGACTGGGCTATATGAATCAGTCAAGCCAATCAGAGTCATCCTAAGGAGTGTCTATGTGGATCTGGTTCTGATTGGGAGAAATCTGCTCTCTCCTGGGAGAGGAGTTCAGAAGCACCTTGGAAGCAGCTTGTGAGGAAGCTGACTTTCAGGCAATTAGTCAGAAGAAAACATAGAAATGTCTAAGAGTATTGCATCTGTGGTTCCAGGTGCCCCTACATTCTCATGGATTAATATGAAACAAGGAAGAAAAGAAGAGAGGAAGGGAAGATGGAAGGAAGGAATGGAGGAAGGGAGGAAGAAAGGAAGGAAGGAAGGAAGGAAGGAAGGAAGGAAGGAAGGAAGGAAGGAAGGAAGGAAGGAAGGAAGGAAGGAAGGAAGGAAGGAAGGGAAGGAGGGAGGAAGGAAGGAAGGAAGGAAGGAAGGAAGGAAGGAAGGAAGGAAGGAAGGAAGGAAGGAAGGAAGGAAGGAAGGAAGGAAGGAAGGAAGGAAGGAAGGAAGGAAGGAAGGAAGGAGCTTGCTTTCTCAAGACTGTGTTCTCCCTTGAACATGACATACCTTTGCTAGCTTGCTTTATCCATTCTGTAGAAGTTCATGTTCTCTCTTGAGTATAGATTTGTTTCTCCTCAAACCTTTCTAAATAAATTTTATTCAATAAAACTATCTTCCTTCAAAAAGAGGAGTAATAAAAAAGAAAGAGAGAAAGCAAGAATAAGAAAGAGAAAGAAAAAAGGGAAGAAAGAAAGAAAGAATGAAAGAAAAAAACAAAGAAAGGAAGAAAGAAAGAAAGAAAGAAAGAAAGAAAGAAAGAAAGAAAGAAAGAAAGAAAGAAAGAAAGAAAGAAAGAAAGAAAGAAAGAAAGAAAGAAAGAAAGAAAGAAAGAAAGAAAGAAAGAGAAAGAAAGAAAGCTAGTTAGTTTATGATGCTTAGTTCAGCTTGGTTAAGTGTATATATTTTTGTTAACTGTTCACATCTATGTGTCCTATTGTGTCCTATCTCAGCTTACCTTACTACTTTCTCAGCAATTGATCCAATAACATGCATGAAGCACATGTTCACTAAATGCTTAGGTCAATAGCGCATGTTACAAAAGACTCATAGATTCACTTGCAAAACTGGGAAATTCTAGATCACCTTTAGTAAAGATTATACAAGAATTAAGTCACAGGGAATTATAGTTTTCTCAGGAAAGGTTGCTTAAAACAAAAACCCATTTGTCTGCCTGCAGACGACATTTAATCAATTTACATGAGGGATTTCAAAATTAGTCAGACTGTAATGAACTATGAAATACTGATTAATGCATTTTTGCAATGTTTGATTAGAAACTTAACATGTATGCTAGCAAGTTTTTACTATTACAGCATTTATATGTTAATGTTTTGTTTCTTACACTTGCCAGAATAGATATTCTAAATTGCAAAACTAAAGTGTACTGCTATTTAACAATATGTAAACAATCTTTCTATCAGGAAGTGCTGCTTAATGCTAAAGAGGTATTTCACTGGGGTAGAGGGAATATCCCAGAAGTAGGTTAAGTATAAAGCTGATTATTAGCTATTAAATTATGTGGTAGTTCTCTAAAACTACCAGGAAAGGCAAATACCCAACTATCCTCTGATCATCCTTTAACAACCATATTCCAAAGAAGAAGGCAAGAGGAGTTGACTTCCTTTGACCAAAAGAAGGTTTCTCCCCAGTTTAATTGGAAAAAAAGCTTAAATTCCCTGGAACCTTAAGAAGCCACAATTTTATCTTCTGACGATGCCTCTACTAATTTTTGTATCTGTATTTAACAGAGCAGATACGTGAAACTCTCTGCTGTGGCTGGAATGGTCTTCCCTCTGGCATGAACAACCAACCCAAAACACCAGGTGAATGTGGAGTGAAAGAAAAACATATTGAACTGCACTATTAATTAATTAATTAATTAATTCGATTGCATATTGAATTAATTAAATCAATTAGAAGTATGATCTTCCAAGTTTCAGTCACTTAAAACAAATCCCACTCAAGCAGATGTCGAAGACACCTAAAGAAATGGATTCTCTCTTATTCTCCTCTGTCTCACTTTCAGGAACACATGTGCTAACCATGAGCGGCTGGAGAATCTGAATATTCCTGCAGGAGGAAGTTTAGGGGCATCTGATAAAGGCTGACTGGAGAGTGCTCCAGGGGAAGCCCCACACCACAGAACACGCTGATGCCCAAACAGAAACCTACGTGTGCATTCTGGTGGAGAAGAGGAAGAGATCACATGTGTGAGCATGCACTTGAGTCCACGTAGGGAAGGAGATAACATTATTATTATCATAAGTGTAAGCAATTATCTCACATTTAGATCTTCAGTCTCCCGTAGAATTTTAAAAAATCATTGTTTCCTAAGCCCACCATTATTCTGATTCATTAGCAAGGCATACTTATTAGGATCTTAAAATAACCAGGAAGCTGGACATGTAAAAACATGTTTCTGGCTGTCATGACAACTAAATAACAACAATAATGCTCACATCTGAATGACTACAGGGAACAAAGTTATTGCGCCTGAATATAGATAAGTTAATTATGGAATCATCAAAAGAACAACAGCTCTGTCAATGCAAAGATGATTCTAAAATAATCAATAATGACAATGCTGTTTGGTAATTGGCTATTTGTTTCCAATATAGGATCCACATTTGGTCTGCATGGAAATGCAGGAGGCTCTTAAGCCAGCAGAAGCAAAAAATAAAAAAAAAAGGAAAACCTCTCAGTTTAGGGTTGGTGGTTGTCAGTGGCAACAAATAATGGAAAATTGCCATCTGGCTTCTTTTTTTTTTAAATGAGATTTGAATAATCAATTTAATAATGGATAGAGCACTTGCTTACAGAAATAATCCATTGTCATTGCTGGGGGGGAAAAAACTTGGGCGCAGAAGACAAAGCTCTGCAGTATGACTATAAGGTAAAGCAAATAAACATCTATGTACATGCCACAATTTTTATTTTCACTGCTGACTTTACATAAACTGGAGGATAACTCTTCCTTCTATGTGCTTAGCTTTTCACATTCAGTGTTTAATAATCAGGACAAAATCTACAGAGCAGTTGGCTTGCTACAGGCATTCCACGCTACTGATGGGTCCTGGAGAAGACACACACAAATGGTAGAATTTTTTAACACATTTTCTCCCATTACCATGTGACGTATAGTGGAAGAGGCCTGATTTCAGCAGAACAACAGAAACTGGAGTATGCAGAGGATGTCTGGCTACGGTACGTGTGTACAGCACACACATTTCTTCTCTATAACTTCACCAGGGGAAAAAAAAAAACTAGAAAAGGAGAAAAGGGTGACACCAAGGTTCAGGGTGACTCATTCATTTACAAGAGAAAAATGAAGACAGCTGCCTGGAAAGATACTTTGCCCTTCCTCTTAGCAGGAATTATGGCACCGGAATATGGAGCGTGGGTCATGTCATTATGCATTGTTTTAAATGAAATAGGCATGTACCGTACCCTCCATGGCCTCCCAAGATCTTTGAATCTTCTACTAAAAAGCTCACCATGTGGTTTGCAGGAGAAAGGGTGAATCCCAGACTTTCTGACTCCAGACAGCACTGCCGGGTGGGGGTCTCCTGGCACAACGTAGCATTGTCCGACCCTGTTCTTGCCTTTGACTCTTGCCTTCCCAGAGGCAACTATCTTCCACCCGTACTGATGTTTCTCTTTAGACTTTATCACTCTGTAATGCCCCCCTCCCCAACCCCCAGGTCCAAATTGTTTTTGCCTTTCCTCTTCTCTCCTGAGTCTCCTCGTTGTTCATCTCTGCTTCTCTTCCCGACCAATCTACTCCTTATTCATTCCTAAATACCTCCTCTGACTCAGTCCTTCCTCCCATGAATCAGAATCTAATTAATCCCCTTCCCTCTAGCATGAAAGTTAACTGATATCCCTCTCACTCATCTGGACTTTATCCTGGGGTTATTGGCACTTCCTTCTCCCGAGGAAATTACCGCAGCATATTGTGTCCATTAGGCCTTGGCCACAGAGAATTTTGTAAAGTCTCAAATCTGAATCCAGTCTCAACTATAACTTTGCCAAATCACACTATTCAGCTCCTCCTCCTCTCTGGGTCTTATTCCTACCCCACAATCACCAGAGTCTCACAGCAACCACACACCACGTGTGTGCTTCCCAAGGACCCCCTTATTTCTCAGAAATATCAAACAACAAGCTTGACGTCTTTTGCTTCCTACAGTTATCTGAGCCCTCACCACTTGGTTGTGCCATCTCAGCTTGAGTTTCTGCAGCAAAGTGAAAGACTTAGGAAAAATCCAAAAACACCATTTTCATCACGAAGAGTCAGTCCAAGAAGAAGCTCCCATTCAAAGGGCACAGGTGTTTTTCACTTACCTGTCTAAAGGTCACACCATCCTGCTCCCACCTCTTCATATGACCTGTTCCCATTAAAGCTTCAGTCTCCTTTCTTTCTGCTCTGACTTGTCCAGATTAACTGTGTATTGAAGACGATTAAAAATATTCCCTAGACATCAAGTGGCTGCTGGAGTCTCAAGTCAACGGCCCAATAATGGCACCTACCACACAGCAGGTAGGATGTTTGCCATGCACGCGGCCGACCCAGGTTCAATTCCTCCATCCCTCTCAGAAAGCCCGGCAAGCTACCGAGAGTATTCCACCCCCACGGCAGAGCCTGACAAGCTACCCGTGAGTATTCGATATGCCAAAAACAGTAACAAGTCTCACAATGGAGACGTTACTGGTGCCCGCTTAGGCAAATCGATAAACAATGGGACTACAGTGCTACAGTGCTACCAGTCACCTGCCACCTGGATGGGAGATCCAGAAGGCAGGCATATTAGTAAATTAGGACCATATTACAAAATGCACAAACTGGGATGCTGACACAGCATACATCCAGGATGTATGCTTACAGCCTCAGAGTCCTAGAGGCTGTAAGTTCAAGATAAAGGGGTTGGTGTGTGTGGTCTCTCCCAAGGTCTCTCTCTTCTTTTTGTCTTCACAAGCTCTTTGCTTTGTGCACACACAACTTCGGGGGTCTCTTTTGTGTCCAAATTTTCTCTCATTAGAAGGACACTAATCAGATTGAATTAGAGGCCATACAGAGGACTCATTTTATTTTTTTTTTATTTATTTTTTATTTTTTTTATTGAGTCACCATGTGGAAAGTTACAAAGTTTTCAGGTTTAAGTCTCAGTTATACAATGCTTGAACACCCATCCCTTCACCAGTGCACATATTCCACCACCAAGAATCACAGTATAGCTCCACCCCGCACCCCCACACCCCTAGCCCCCCCCCCGCCTGTGTAACTAATAAATTTCACTTTACTTTCACTTTGATTGCATTCAATATTTCAACAAAACTCACTATTATTGTTTGGCAGAGGTCTCATTTTAAATCAGTTGCCTCTTTAAAGACTTGGTCTCCAAATACATCACATTCTCAAGTACTGAGAGCTCTGGCTGCAGTGTATGTGTTTGTGGGGGACACATCACCATATGACTGCAGAGGAGAAATTCTGAAGGTAAGAACCCCACTAGGAAAGGGGAGGCACATTCTTTGGGACCCAAGTAGTCATGGGCAGGAAGGGTAGACAAGATTGGATTCTGAGTTCCAAAGACAGGTACCATGGAGCCAGTAGACAGAGACCCAGAAGTAGGACAGTAGAGACTCAACCATCATAGCTGGCGCCTCTGCAAAATGGGGTGGGGCAGGCTGAGCACAAAAGTTGCATCACTAAATTCTCAGCAGCCACTAGTAGGTACACAAGCAAAGACCAAGGCAAAGATACATACGATAGCTCCATAAGAGCTGAGTGACAAAACAGAAAGAAGTGATTGGAGAGCATCAGGACAAGGGGAAAGGTTAATTTAAAGAAACAAAATAAGGGGCTGGAGTGATAGTATAGCAGGTAGGGAGGTTGCCTTGCATATGACCAACAGAAGTTTGATCGTCAGCACCGCATATGGGACTTCTGAGCCCAACAAGAGTGATCCCTAAGTGGAGAGCCAGGAGTAAGGCCTGAGAGCTGCCAAGTGTGGCCCAACCTCCCAACCCAAATTTAAAAATAAACAAAATTAAAAGTTCAAACTACTACTACTACTACTACTACTACTACTACTACTACTACTACTACTTTAATGTTACTTATACAATTTTCATATACTATGCTGAACTTCAGAGCATTACAATAAAACAATTAGAAGTTCAAACCAGGTTTATAATCATCATCACCATATTAATAATTATTTATCAAAATCTGGTGAACATGTTTATGAAACTATTATCTCAGTCTAGATTTCTGCTGTGACTGGGAACAGAAGGAACTACAAACACATTTATATGTCCTCACCATCATGGGGACTCATTTTAAGCCACCCCACTAAGAGATTTAGCAGAACAATCTTCAGGACTTTGTCCTGTGAATGTACTCCTATTGCTTCCCAAATTCAAAGTGGACTCTTTGTGCATCTTCATCTTCTCCATCATCACGTGGTGCTGCCTTATCAATGTTGTTCTTGATGGCACCAAATGAACAATGAATCTTGGTACCCACATTTACATGTAGATTTTGGTTTGTGGCTTGTGCCGTTTCTTAAATTTGTGCCCTTGTCTGGTGTTTGAACCAGGATATCAATTAGTAAAAGGACTGAAAATTTTAGTCAATGTTCTATTAAGGAATCATTTCCACAAGTCTAAAAGATTTGGCTGTTGCATCAAAGAACAATATTTCAGAGCTGTTCACATCAGGCAGAAAACATTGAATAAAGAACAAGCCTTTTCTTGATCCTGTAAGAGACTCTGTAGACCTTAGGAATGAGTCCACTGGGCCCCAGGCCTCTGGGCCTAGATTCTGTGTGTACACTGGCAGGGCCATTGACACTGTAAAATGGAACAGGGTAGCAGCACTCTGTATAGTTTAGAGTCTAGACGTGGTGCATACTTGGTGGTTTTACATGAGGTCACTGTCACCTTTCCATGTTCCCTCCACCTCTTCTGGAAATCTCAAACCTACTCTTCATAGAACAGGGAAGGAATTCCTGAAGATGGAGTTGTGGCGAGCTCCTCTCTCTGACAAGACAATATGCAGAATTGCACAGGAAGGAAAGACACCAGCATGCTGTATTACAGCAAGGAGAGGGTGATTGACTCAAGATGGGGTGATAAAGATCAATTGCCATGGCTTGGAGTTATGACACCAACAAAGTTACAATGACATTAGCACAAAGAGAGAGACACAAATCCATTACAAAGATACAATCAAATATTCAAAAAAGCCTGGCATGCTCATTACTTATTCATGCTAATACAAGTATATTAAGAAATCTAAACAGTGTTAGCGCTCAATCACTCACAAACCAAATGAGGTTTTGCATTTATCAGACCCCAGTCATCAGGGCCCAGTATAGCTGTACAAAGGTGGTAATGTGACATAACTGGAGATATTTATATCAGCCTACATGGACTGAGAGATACACTAGGATTTATTAAACTGAGTAATGCCGTCACATTCAGCAGAGCAATAAAAGAAATAACTGTGCAGAAGTCATTTCCCCAGACAATAAGATTTACCTTTGCAATCTCTTTAAGATGTTGTATCTGTTTTCAAAGGGTCGCTGGCAGCATTTCCAACCTTAATAAACTATTTACAGATTAATTTTTTTCAACAAAGGATGGGGTGTCCAAAAGTAGATTCCATCCTTGAGACCCAATGACAGACTCTCGGCCTCTCATTCCTGAGAAGTCTGAGCACAGCCAAGCACATATTCCATTTTCTCAGGGACTGCTGTCTTTTATTAAGTGACATAACTTCAATTTCCAATAAAGAAAAGTCCATTCGTGATACTGAGGGACAACCCCAATAGGGCTCAAGTGCTTGGATTTGGGGGATCCTGAGAAGACTTTTCATAAGATAAATGAATTTTATAGTCAGGCATATAGTACAAAACACAACGGAACCATTTTTACATGTTCCTGTAAAATGGATTTGTTGCCTCTTACAGGAACTTGTAAAGTTCCTAACAGAAGAGAAAGATTCTCCCACTTTCCTCTAGAAGAATTTTGCTGTCCTGGCTTCTGAGATTGGCCTCTCTCTCCATTTATTCTGCATGCCTCGGTTGCTCCTGCTTACCAGGCCTCTCATGTAGATGTTACCTACATTTCTGTTCTTGATTTTATCTATTCACTCTCCATGATTGATTGAGAATCCATGTCCTTTAGGGTGTATCCACCCTGATACTTTCCCTACCACATCTGTGGTCCAACCATCTCTCTGGAATCTCAGAGCTTTGCACTCAGTGGCTCACCCGAGCTCCACCATCCAGACCCCCGGCATGTGTTGGAGTCCCTTGGAGGTCTCCACCTGCAGTAGACCATTAAGCACCTGTGAGTCAACTCCATAGCCCCTCTTGTCTGTCCACCCAGCAAATCCTTGCAGAGGTCCTCAGCCTCCTTATCACAAATTGAAATAATTGTTTACCATTTCTTCTGCTCCCATCACTGTCTTTCTAAAACATACCTGGAACCTGGAACCACCTTTTGTCAAAACCTGAGTATCTTACAGAGTAAGATCCTAACATTTGCCCCTGTTAACTATGGCCTTTTGCTGTCAGTTAGCATTTGCCCTGCTTACATTTAGGCATTTGCAAGGTATGGTTGAAGGCCATTGTTGGAGTTAAGGTTTGGAGGCTGTGGGTCAGAAGCTGGCTTCACTACATCACTGAGTGCGCCTTGTTTCTGACTTCAGTGTCCACACCTGAATGTGTCTTCCAGGTAAGTATAAAACCATAGATGTTATTGAATGTAAGTCTCATTTGTGCAGGGACCTCATCTGTCTATTTCACTAGTATATCCACAGTACCTGACACTTAATTATCCCTCCCTCTAAAAATCAGAAATAAAGAGGAAAAGAGGAGGCAGAGGTTGGGGATAGAGGGAGGCAGGAAGGGAGAGAAAGATGAAAAGAAGGAAGAAGGGAGGGATAAAGATAGGGAGGAGGAATATGAGAGAAGGTGGAAAAGAAGAGGGAAAGAAGGAAGAGAGGGAGGGAAGATGGGAGGAAGAGAAGAAATGAGGAAAGAGAGAAGGAAATCAGTGAATGAAAGAACAGATAAACTATGATATGAAAATAAGGGAACTCAAAAGGGGATAGTTACTACAGTGAAATTTAAAATAAATATAATGTGTATAATATGCTTGCTAGAGTGATAGCACAGCAGATAGGGCATTTGCCTTGCACACGGCCGACCCGGATTTGATTCCTCTGTCCCTCTCAGATAGCCCGGCAAGCTACCGAGAGTATCCTGCCCACATGGCAGAGCCTGGCCAGCTACCCATGGTGTATTCAATATGCCCAAAATAGTAACAACAAGTCTCACAATGGAGACTTTACTGGTGCCCGCTCGAGCAAATCAATGAGCAATGGGATGACAGTGATACAGTGATACAGAATATTTTTGCTTAATAGAGAAATATTCCCATGTCTTCTCCATATCCTAGTCTATTTTCTGGTTAGATGCAGTAACCACAAAAGTCATCTTCTATCTCTCTATTCTGTGCAAGGGATATTCCTTTGGATTCCCGAAGGAGGTAGACTTAACTTTTCTCTATTCAAGATTATTCAGGACACCGGATTCCATTTATTAATACACAACATGCTATTATACACTGTACTCTCTATGAAGGAATGCCCTCACTTGCCCTGAGAAGTCAAGATTTGGGTGTTACAAGTTTGGACTAAGGTTAGACTACTCAGACAAATGGAGATGAAGAAAATATTTGGATTACAGAATCAATAGTCAAAAATTAGCATCCAACAAAATTATACCCACTGCCTCTCTTTCTGGATCTATGGCTTTCAACAAGTCAGAAAATGCACAGTGGATGAGTAAGGACCTCTCTATGTTCAACACAATGCAAAGAGATGCTCTTATAAAGCTTATTCAAATATTAGCTTTTTAGAGAACATTTTTCTTATTTCTTATGTGAAAGGAATACTTACTATCAGGATGTTTTTTATATCTAAGAATCAAGGTTACCATTAATATGGATTCCCATTATTAATTACCTTCAGGCACCACCCAACTGAGAAAAGAGACTTTTGAAAGAAGCCTTTTGAAAAACGCCCTACTGTAACTTCCTCTTTAAGATTTTTTTCCATTATAGCAACTTCAAGCTATTGCAAATAGGATGCTATTCTCAACATCCTATTTCAGTAAGCCCAAATTGACACTTTAAGCATCTTTTCAACAAATGCTTCCTCTCTGGGAATAAATGAGGGAAATCTTATTGCAAGAGGTAATGACCAAGAGAAATATTTGGACATCCAAGTTCATGAATCTAACAGCTTATCCCAAAATCACAATCCAAAACTATCTGGTCCAGTACACATTATAATGAAATAAATTTTAAGAGAAACGTTAACACTGCAAAAGAAAGAAATGTCACACAAAGAAATTTCCATAGGTATGTCTCATCAGATACTCTGGAAGACCCAATGCAAGTCTATATTAAGGGTGCTGAAAGAAATAAACCATCAAACTTAAATATTTTATCCAACACAAGTGTCCTTCTTAAATGAAGGTCAGATTTCTTATAAAGTAGGATTAGTAGTGATGAAGTCTCTCATCTTGTTAAAGAAAGTCTCAGTAAGAAATACTTCCCAAATGAAAGAAAATAATGATGATTTTTAATATAAAAATATACACACTTATAAAGAGAAGCATAACATTAAATCTAGTATTTTACTCGTTACAACATATAAAATCCTATTGGTGGCTGCAAAAGCAGCTTTATGAAGAAAGATCATAATTTAAAAACTACATTAAGATAAAAGAAATTTTTCTCAAACTTCAAGGTCCTAGAACAAGCATCATAAACCA
This sequence comes from Sorex araneus, assembly GCF_027595985.1. Lineage (NCBI taxonomy): Eukaryota > Metazoa > Chordata > Mammalia > Eulipotyphla > Soricidae > Sorex > Sorex araneus. The sequence goes on from NC_073309.1 coordinate 37,147,509, forward strand.
AAATAAATGAAGGAAAGGAAATTACAAAGAGCTTAGAAGAAATACAAAATTAACAAGTTTTTATGTAGATTAAGAAATAAAAGATATATTCAAGTAAATATAATGAAAAAGGAACCATTACAAATAATGCCAAAAAATACAATTTAATATAAAGAATAATATGAGTTATTATAAATCAACAAACTATTTGTATAGCTTATGGACATGGACAAGCTCAAAAAATATGACCTATCAATATTTAATATAAAAATCTATACACACTAATATAGAGTAAGCTACTAACTCAGTAAACAGAAAGTTCCAAGAAAAGATTCTTTCACTACTGAATCCTACCAACTATTTAAATGTTTGACACTAATATTTGTCAAATATTTTTAATAAAATAACTCACCACAATTGAAGATTAGGGAATAATTCCAAACTCATTTAATAAGCCCAGAATTAACCTGTAGCACTGTAGCACTGTCATCCTGTTGTTCATCGATTTGCTCGAGCATGCACCAGTAACGTCTCCATTGTGAGACTTGTTGTTACTGTTTTTGGCATATCGAATTTGCCACAGGTAGCTTGCCAGGCTCTGCCGTTAAAAGAAACATTAGAGGGATGAAGGAATCAAACCCGGGTCGGCTGCATGCAAGGCAAAGGCCGTACCCGCTGCGCTATCACTCCAGCCCAACATGTTTAGCATGGAAAAATATACATTGGGGCTTGAGACACAGTTCAGAGGATAAAGCTTTGCATGTGACTGACCCATGTTCTATCCCCGGCAACCCATGTGGTCCCTTGAAGTCCACTGGGAGTTATCCCTGAACAAAGAGCCAAGAGTAACCCTTAAGCATACCTGAGTATATCCCCAAAACAAAATAAAGAAACACATGCATTAACAATAAATATTATCTGTGATGAAACTAGCTAGCTAGCTAGCTATTCAATGGTAAAATATTTGAAGTTTTTCCTCTAAAATCCAGAAAAAGACAAAAATCCTCATTTTTACCACTTCTGTTCAATAGAATACTTTGAAGGTGTAGCCAGAGTAATCAAAACATAAAGAAATAAAAGGCATTCAAGTTGGAAAAGAAAAATAAGATGTATTTGTTTATTGATGATTGCCATCTCATATATAAAATACCCTTCAGACCCCCACCAAAATAACTGTAAAAGAGTGAATTCAATAAAGTTTCAGAACAAAAGATTAACGTGTCACCTTAAATCTGTTATAGTGTCTATCATCAAAAAAGAGATGAGATAATAAGTGGAAGTAAAAAGCACTTGTACATTATTGATTGGAATATAAATTGATGTAGTCACCATCAGAATGGAGATTTCTTTAGAAATTTAAAATTATAATTAAATTTAATTCTTACATTTTAATTTTAGATTAAAATGAGAATTACAGGCCATCTCAGTGGGTCTGGTCCAATGTCTCCTGATCATTTGCTTGCCCCCTCACCCTTCCAGTGAGATGAATTTACTGCTTGACATCACCTGGCCTTTCTGGAAGGGAGGTGGGTTCCCCTCCCTTCCAGTTAGCTCCCTGCACTCACAGGCCTGACCTCCAAATATCAAGAACCCAGCTACACATCTGATCTTCTCCTGTGCTTGCTCACCACCCTTCCAGGTGAAATTAATCTTCTGGCTGATATTTCCAGGGCTATTTGGGAACAGGAGGAGGGGTAGGTCCATCTGACTAGGTCCTGGCAACCTTCACACCTCAACTCTGTCATATTATTGAGCCCATTTCCACATCTCTTGAACTTAATAGCAGCATACATCAAATTTCACTGTGCTCACAGTTTTACTTCCTGTCACTCAGTGAAGATGGGCAGGAGAGAAGAGCAATTCCCAACCCAATCCCTCAGAATGGGGTGAGGGGTGGGGTGGGGAGGGGAACTACAAAGATTCATCTTCAGCACAAACCCAATGGGGACGATAGGTAGAAGTCCACCAAGTTCAGTGAGTGGAAACAGTAACACAGAAAACTCAACCAGAGCCAATTAACTCTGTCAATTCTCAGAGAATGACTTTAAGGACACCCTGGTAAGGATGTCATAGGTAGTCAGCAAAGGATAAGAAAGTATGAAAGCTGAAACATAAATAAATAGTATGGTAGGTGATATTTAAAAAAAAACCATAAATGTTCTGAGAAGAGAATAAAAGTCTCTGAGATAAAAATTTATGAGCACCAAGAGGGAAAAAACCTCTAAAAAATAACAGAAGATGAAAAAATGTCTGAAAAGAAAATTAGCACACCATAGAGTGAATGTTCATAGTTCATAGGCTGAATTCATGGGATGAGTTCAAGAGGAATATTATTAGAATCATCAGAGTCCTTGAAGTGTAGGGAGTTGAATTTGATGAAGAAACCCTAGTTAAAGGAATTATCCATAAGCATTCCCAAAATTTAAAGAGTACAGGCACTGGGATACAAGAGGACAAAAGGGTCCCAGCAAAAACAGACCCAGATATAAAAACTTCAAGGCACATCGTGCCCAGAATGACAAAAGACAGGGATAGGACATGGAAAGCAGTAAGATCAAGAAAAAATAACTTTCTTTGAGACACTGTGGTTTGCAATACTACCACTGAAAGAGCATAATGCATATATCGCTTTAACTCCCTTCAGGGCCCAGTACTCGGTACTCAGTACTCAGATGACTACTTCCCACTACCATTATTATAGCAGTACCTTCTCTAAACTAACCATACTCCTGCCCTATCTTAGTAAGTTTTCTATTAAGGATCAGTTCTCTTGGCCTCATTTTATTGTTTTGGGGTATTGTTCTCCTACTGTGTTTCTATATACATAGCAAATGAGTGCAGGCTGTCTGGTGGAAGGGAAACTGGGGACCTTAGTGAAGGGTAGTGAACACTGATGAAGGGATGGGTGCTCAAACATTGTATGCCTAAACCTAACCATAAAGAACTTCATAACTTTGTATCTCATGGTGATTTAATAATTTTTTTAGAAATTTAAAATAAATTAAAAAAAATAACTTGCATACAATGAAAAGCCCATAAAAGTCACAGCAGAGGGGCTGGAGCGATAGCACAGTGGGTAGGGCCTTGCATGCAGCTGACCCAGGTTTGATTCCCAGCATCCCATATGGTTCCATGAACACTGCCAGAAGTAATTCTAGTGCAAAAGCCAGGAGTGACCCCTGTGCATCACCAGGTGTGAACCCCCACCTCCCCCCCCAAAAAAAGAGTCACAGCAGATTTAGTTAATAAGACTTTGGGAGCCAACAGAGAAGAGAATGGAGGGGTACAAGAATTACTGTCCAGTTAGATTATCATTCAGATTTGAAGAAATGATGTAGAGCTTCAAGAAAGATAACAGCTTAGGGAATAGCCTTGAAACCAGTTTTGCAAGCATTAAAGGAGCTTCTCCAAACAATAAGACAAACTTCTCAGCACTTGGCATTGAGTACGGCACTCACTCATAGCACTTACGAATATCCTATTCTAGATTAAGAAAGCCTTCTTTACTCCTAGCTTGCTTAGGAATATTACACATTTTAAATAATGAATTAACATTTCATTTAAATTGAGTGTTCTATGCCTGGTCATGTGTTTTTAATCCATAGAGATTTTTATTATATTATTAATGCAGATATTGAAACAGTATATATAATACAATATTTCCTAACGTAGAGTCAATATTTCCTTTCTTTCTTAGGATAGAGCACACTTCTATACTCTCATACACAGATTTTCCCATTAATAATTTTTTTTTAACTCTCCTCACTCTTACTAAATTTTGCATTTGTGGACTGTAGGATAATAGTGGTTTGTCCTTTCTCCTCCCTCCCTGCCTCCAGGAGCTAAGGTTTACTGAGTAATACCCAACACAATGCTCCCAAAGCCCTCCCATTTCCTCAATAGTCATCTTTGACTTCTCCTTTGTGCTCTGCTTCTATCTGTTAGTCACTCATTTCCCCTAATCAAAACCTGTGACTCATAAGGTCAGATTCTTCAGAGATCTCTGGATTTTGTATTTGTAAGTGAGATCTTACCTCTCTCTCTCTCTCTCTCTCTCTCTCTCTCTCTCTCTCTGTGTGTGTGAGTGTGTGTGTGTTCTTTGCAGTTTCCTTTACTTTAGAGCAATGTCCTTTTTGTATAGACACAGGAAGATAGTTGATGCTATACTCTTGTTACTTGAGACTTAATTGACTCCAAAAAATATTTTCTCCTGGGCATCTATTATATTTACTCGGATTAAACCTCAGTTGCCCTTAGCTCCTAGCACCTCAAAAGGAGGTTGTCCATGAAGGGACTTGAATGGACTCAGGGCAAGCTGTTGGCATCAAAACGGGATAGTCAGAGCACCATAAAACTTAAACAAGTTAAGATACTGTCATGGACAAACTCTGCCATGATCCAAAAAGAAACAACTGAATAAAGACCCTCCTGGGGTTAGGAAGGATTAATCTGACCCGAGGACTTTATTTATATATCTGGGATGTATAGTGAGGTGTCCCCAGGAGAGCCAACCTGTTAAGTGTTATATATCTCTTACTGTTGTTAGGGGGCTAGAGCGATAGCACAGCAGTAGGATGTTTGCCTTGCAAGCGGCCGACCTGTGTTCGATTCCTCCACCCTACTTGGAGAGCCTGGTAAACTACTGAGATTATCTCGCCCATACGACAGAATCTGGCAAGCTACCCGTGGCATATTCAACATGCCAAAAACAGTAACAACACAGTCTCAAAATGGAGACATTACTGGTGCCCGCTGGATCAAAATCGATGAGCAACGGGATGACAGTGACAGTGACAGTTGTTAGGACCCACTTAGCTGGAGAACTGCCATGACAGGCTTTGGAGCCTCTGAGTGACGTAGGCCTCTTCCAGGAACAAGAAAAGCAGAAAAACCAGATACTTTTGTCAAAGATCACATCCCCGGAATAAGATTAGGTCTCCAAAATATAACTGTCAGGAAGTGGGCTGGATGTTGCAGGCCAAAAGAACAACAAAAAATGTACTCTATAGGTAATAGAAATTTGCTGAGTAATGCTTACTTGCCTAAATAAAAGTATAAAAACTCACTGAACCTAGTGCTCCCAGTCCTTGTTGAACCCCACCCACCGGGCGGATACTTGGACCCCAGCTAGCTGGAGCAGTAAACCTCACTGTGTGATTTGCATTATTGCCTCTGTTCTCTGTCCTTGAGGGGGTGGTCGACTCTGTACCCTAACACTGTGTCATACAGAATGACTAGAAAGATTATTAAGGAGTAAATTTAAGATGATTGTTTAAATGAATATAGACTATGGGAAGGAGAAAAATGCCCTTAGAGGAAATTCTGCCCTTGAGCGGATCTCCTTAGCAGGTTAAGATCTTTGTCTTAGATGAGGCTTCCCTGGAAGGAAGGGCTTTACATATGTTGATTGTGCTGCCTCACCAATGTGTAATTGCTACCCCCAACCCTTGGTTATGATGTCAGTGGGCCCCACTGGTGACTTATGCGAAGCAGGGAGGAGGAAGATGGTCACTTTGTCCCCATTCACCTCTGTTATTCAGGACCCAGGATTACTGGATTCTTGTCTCGCATCGCAGAAAAAAATTTCAGGAAGAGACAAGCAGTGACGTAAAACAGATTTTATTTGAAGGTTTTGAAGGGAAGGAGGGAGAGTAGGCGGGAAAGAGTGGAGAGTAACATGCTCAAGAGAGAACCCGGGCTTCTCCAAGGGCAGAGAGAGCCTCTGCACACATCCCAGCATTAGGCAGGAAAGCATGAAAGTACACATGTCAAGAGGGGAGACGTGGGCACCACATGTGCTCAGCCATGTGGGCGCAAGCAGCACAGGGTCTCGGGCAGCAAATGCATGCCCTTCCTTTGTTCAAGGTGGCCTTTATGGGCTTTCTCCAACCCACCCCCATGTGGGGCTTCTACCTAGGTCAAAGTCCATTGCTAAGGAGGTTACCAGAGGAGGGTGGGCATGATGGTGGTCTTCTTTGACATTCCTTTTCTGGCCTTTTGTTTCTGCAGGAGCTTCTCTGGGTCTATTACTAGTGCAGGTAAGGGTCTTATCCGGCTTTAGTTCCTGTTTTTTCAGCAAGGTTGGCTTTCTCAACTTCAGAGCTTTAACTTCCTAGGACATTTACTGCCAACTCCTGGGGAGGGGGCCTTCCCTATCTGCCTGCCTGCCTACAGCAGTCATTGTTCTCTGTAACTGGCTGTAAGAGTAGGGGGTCCAGGGGAGACAGCACTAGGAGAGTGGAGAGACTAGCTTGAGGAACAGTAGGAGCCAGTGATGTTGTTGGGTCCCATGTGTGGCTCAGGAGCGGCAGGAGCAAACTGGAAAGGGATGCTCAGAGATTGGAATAGGTGCCCTGGGAGAATGGAATAAGCGGTGAGATGGAGATTGGAATAAACTACCAGTGATCACCAACCAGCTTGGTGGCCCCGTCCCCTCCTCTATGCCTCTGTTGGTGGCAGTGGCCAGCCAGGGTGGGGAAGTGATTCACCAAATGCATGTGGCGAGTGCCCAAACACGTTGTGAACACACAGTAGGCCTTACGTATTTTGTGTAAATTTGAGATATATTAGAACAGAATTGTTCATAATATTAATTTTTAAATTTCTAGACCTATACAAATAGATACAGTTTTGGAAAATATTCTATCAACTTATCATTGATTAACAGCTTTGTGGAATTTCAGTAGTTTAACTCTATTCATCTAAATGTGTGTAGGTGACACTATCTGCACAACACATTTTTTAAAAAGTTCTCTCATGTGTGGCATTAAAAAAGAAACAGTAAGAAAACAACAAATAGTCAAAATCGTAATAACTGGAGAGTTTGTCTATAGAAATGAGCTTACCTGGGAAGGGGTGCTCCAAGAGGTCCTTCAGATGCCGTGGAGGAAAGTTGACCCTCTAGTGAGGGGTGTGTTACTAGAATGATGTATTCGTTCAAAGTATAATTAACAGTACTGTAAGTCCCGGTGCCTCAATAAAAAATGGTTTTAAGAGTTAGAGTTACATCTGATTCAACAACTTCACTAATTGGAGTATAACTAAAGGAAGTTTTAAAAATAATAAAGCACTTAATTTTCATGTTTATTTGTAGTATTAGCCACAATAGCCAAAACACAGAAACATCTAAGTGTCTGTTAATGAATTAATGGGTACAGAAAATGAGTGTATACTGTCAATGGATAAAGAATATGAGTAATGTATAAAGAAGATGAGTATATTAAGCAACTGAAAAAGAAAACTTTTCTGCTATTGGTGACAATATGGATGAACCTTGAGGACATTATGCTAAGTGAAATAAATAAAACATATAAAGGCAAATGCTCAATGATCTCAGTTATATGCAGAATCTAAACCAATGCAATCTCAGAAAAATAGTAAAGTGATTACAAAGGACTGAGGAACAGAGAAATGAGAGAATTTTCTTTGAAGGACACAAACTTCGTGTTGTAAGAATACATTCTGAATACCTGTATATAGATTTTATATTTCGTTCTCATATAATCATACTGTATTATAAACTTGGAAGTTGCTAAGAGAGTAAAGCTTAAACATTCTGACTACAAAAAAGAAATAGTAATTATGTGCTGTGGTAGAGGTATTAGCTAATACTCTGATGATCATCATTTTTCAATATAATTCTACATCTTACACTTACACAATTATACTCATACAATTTTCTTACACAATTATATCTCAATAAACCAGAAAAACAATAAACTTGAAAAACCTAGACCTCTCATTTAGGTTTATTTTTTCAAGGCTTTTCATGAATATGTTCTTTTAAATCATACATAATCGATAGTACTTTGATAATCAATTTTGACCTTCACAAAGCTCAAATTCAAATGTTATAAGCTACTAGATTCTAGATTAAATAATGGAACATTGTGAAACACAATAGATCTGTTATAGAAGCAAGATTTCCTGAACACACAGACATACAAACACACACAGACACACAGACACACAGACACACGCACTCCTCTCTATATAGCCAACAACTTTCACTTCTTCTAACTGACTATATTCATTATTCTAACTATATTAACTATATTCTTCTAACTAAGTGACTATATTTACTTCTCCTAACTAACTATATTCATTCTTACCTTCATGTTTCTAAATAAGTGTGGATGGTTTGATAGTTTAATAACTTTCTTGATATTTCCCCCAGCAAGTCATTGTCTATACAGTTTTCACTTAAAAAAATGATATTTTAGCCCTTCCTCCCTCCAGTCCAACAACACACATATACTTTTTATACCTTACTCTTCTGATGACATTGCATAATAAGGTTGATTAGTCCAACCTTTGGTAGTGCTATATAAATACTAGTATAAAAGAGGTTATAACATGACCATGTAAATCTACTGAGTGTTGAGCACTGTACAAATAATCATATATTTTTATTCTTATGAAACGATTTTCCTTGAAGAAAATAATTTTATTTTTCTGTAGGCATTATTTTTTAAGTTTTTCATATACTTTTAGTTAATTCAACTCAAGGTTCTTTCCAGTGTTCCAAATCAATTCTCAAGAAGTTCAAGTGCATAAGAAATCTTATTTCAGAAAGAAATATGCTCCCTTGCCAAGTGCACAGCTATCATCATGGCATTATCTCCATGTATGAGAGCCTTTGCTTTGACTCTAACGGGTCTTTGTCTTCTTGTTTTACTCCATTTTGGTAGTGGAGTGCATCTTCCTTTGGCTAAAAAATTTAAAAATGGGTTATTCACTTCCTGTATATCTGAAAATAAATTTAATTCTATCACTATGCTTAATTGGTCAACTAAGTAGAGAATTCCAAGATGGTCATCATTTTCCTTCAGAATTTTGAAGGCTCTGACATTTTGGTTTTTAATTTCTAGTGTTGTTGATGAGAAGACTGAAGTGTCTATCACCTCCAACTCCTGCACCTTCTCTATCTCTTTTTTATTCAGTTCTCATCATTCATAAAATTCACAGCATGGGGCTGCATTGGGTGCCATTGAACTGCATTTTCAACCTGGAAGTTGTTATCTTGCAGTCACTGGAAATTTTCTTAAAATATTTCCGAATAAAAATAAAATAGTTCCGAATAACCTCAAATCTTTATCCTTCAAAGTTCTTTCATTCAGATCTAGAATTTTCTATAGCCGTCTTACACTATCTTTATTCTTTCTCCCCCCCCCCATCTGTTACTTGGACTTTTACCCTATTTTCTGGGTGGCTACCCCAAGAATATGTTTGAGCTGCCTAGTGTCGGGAGTAACCAAGAGGTCTGACAATCCCTGAGACCACGCAGCATCCCGCAGTGTAAGCATGTGAACTATTAGCTTCCGCTGCTGGTACCAATCATACCCACTACAAACTGTTCTTCTCTACTACTTAACACACTTGACTAATCATGTTTTCCACATTCCAGTTTTCTATTGCTGTATTTTGCTCTTTAGTTTCTTTAGTTCTTTTGCCTTTGAAAATATGATTTCCCAACTCTTCCAAAGTTGCATAAGGAAACCAAAACTGTACTTTATGCCATTTGCATACTATCTGTACCACATAGATTTTTCTCTGGTCTGACGCTTGGTTTTGCTTTGTACATGGTATCTCCTAGATAAAATTTTCTTTTGATTGTTATGCAGGCAAATCTGTTGTTCTTTTTGTCTGGTGAATCTGCAATCTTCTAAGAGAAGCCCTTTGATTTTTGTCTTTCTAGTCACCACGTTTTCAGAGCTTTGAGACAGCCTCTGACTGACACTTGTTATAAAAAGAGAACCAAGACTGGGACCTGAGCTATAGTGCAGTGGGTAGGGCAGTTGCCTTGCACGTGACCAACACAGGTTTGATCCCCAGAACCCCAGGCACATGCAGGAATTATTGCTGAGTTTTAAAAGCCAGGGATAAGACCTGAATGATGCCAGGTGTAGCTAAAAAAAAAAAAGTAAAGAGACAGAGATAGAGACAGAGACAGAGAGAACTTCAGAGATCCTACCTAGCCCTCTCACCTGGTAGCAAGTGGCTGGTTATTCTTAAGATTTATAGTTGACCTGTGTGCACTTCCTACCTGCCAGTTAGAAGCACAAATTTGCTTCCATAAACAGGATGATGTCAAGTCTTCACTAAGAGGGTATACCTCAAATGGTTCACTCTCTTGGGACAAAGCCTATACATTTTCCCTCCCTCCAAGAATGCCTCATTCACCATGCTGATCAAAGCTTTGTTCCCACTGGGCGCGGCTCTGCAGAGGCGAGAGCCTGCTCCAGATGCTCTCAGACAGGGCTGGGCTGGATGCCATTTGCGAGCAGTGACTGATAAATCCAGAGCTTCAGATCAGATAAAACTTTGATAAATGGTTTCTCAGTGCGTTGGTAGCAATACCTACGCCTGTCTACTCTGAGCCACCTGCTGTAATCAGCTTCGTTTTGTTTAATCAACAGCACAGGCAACAATGCTTGGAAGCCATCACACCAATGAGAGATGGCAGAGATAGTCTCCTACAGAAGGGGATCACGAGACAGAAAAGTATAAAAACTTACAATCCTGCTCAGAAGCCCACATCTGACTAATACAACTCAGCTGCCTCCATCTTGGAAACTGGGTGAAGAACAATGGTGACATCATAGGGGAGACAAATAAAAGGTCGCCGGGCCTGTTCACAATTGCTGTTCATGGCTGCACACATTTCACCTGGCTTTATTAACCTAATGACGCACCATCCCTGGTGAATCCTCAAAGAGAGGCAACTGCCCCAAACTGTTTTGCTGGCAGCACAACTCGGCTTCATCCAGTACATGGCATGTGGCCTGTGCTTCACTCACATAACTCACCCAAATAAGTCGGCGTTGACCTAGCACAGAATCAAGGGACACATGCCTATTCAAAAAGAAAACATATTTGAAATTCCAGAAAGTTCTCTGAAATTCAGGCACACAATCTTTGTCATTTTAATTGCCTTGCAACACAAGGGTCACCCCACCAATAAGCCCAGGTTTCTCTCTCAACCCCACAGATAAGAACTATTCTCTTATCAGCTCTCATCCCTCTGCACTGGAATGAAGAAAAAGACAGAAACTTCCCAGGATGTAGAGACAGGAGACATCTCTGAGTCTGTTGCTTCATTCTTCTACTTGGAAAGAGAGTGTCCAGACTAAGAGACAAGGAAAAAAAAAATCTTATTTCAAAGCCAAGTTCTGCCACCAACTTAATGTGCAACTCTGGGCAAGTTCTTCTCCTTCTCTGTGCTAGATACTTTATATGTAAAGCAAATATTTATATTCAAGTCATAGTCATCCACTTAGCCCACCAGCAAATTTCTCATTCAATGTGGAGTTGTGGGTATTGACAATGATGGTATTGGCAATGTACACATTGGAACGACATGGGGTGCGAGGTGGCTTTGAGGCGCTAAGCAAACAGAGGCAGCAGTTATTCTTATGATTGCTAATGAGCTTTGTCATGAGAAACCACTGGAATCAAAATGTGTTCATGTATTTTCTTCTCTTTGGAGACATTTGTTAGCATTCTTTCTTTTATGGGTTAATCTCTAAGAGAAGCCTAATAGGTTATCCTCAGCCTTTTTCCTGCATCACTGTCACTGTCACTGTCATCCTGTTGCTCATCGATTTGCTTGAGTGGGCACCAGTAATGTGTCCATTATGAGATTTGTTGTTACTGTGTTTGGCATATTGGATACACCACAGTTAGCTTGCCAGACTCTGCCGTGCGGGCAAGATACTCTCAGTAGCTTGCTGGGTTCTCTGAGAGGGGCGGAGGAATCGAATCTGGGTCGGCTGAGTGCAAGGCAAACGGGAATTCTCTGCCTATGGAAGTGTTATGCAAAAAATCAGGATTTGAATTAATAGGCTGGTTAGATTTCAGTGTATCTGTGACAGGAGATGGATACAGCTAGCTCTGTGATTGCCCACCCACAGTAGCTGATCTTTAAGCAATAGAGCTTAAAATTGTGTGCCTCAATTTACTTAGAATGAGCATTAAAAAATATAGTAAATTGACTTCCCAAAAGACTGTGCTCACAGGAAGTTAGTCACAAAAGTAAGTGTCTATTTAGAAGGGGACAATGCACCTTGTGACTTTGGGCACTGGGCCCAAATGAACCCCTTGCAAAATATTCATCCAGTCATTACCTCTGCCTAGGACAGAACCTACATATGAACCACAAACGTTTTCATAGGAAAATAAAACAAATTGATGCAATTTAACCAGTCCTTCTCCAAAAGAGACTAAGGAGAGAAGTAAATGGGGTGGAGGGGGTAGGGAGTAGGTGGAGCAAAGGTCAGTCAGTACAGCTGGTTCTAATCATAGCTGACCATCAAGCTACAGTAGCCCATGTATAAATAGGGAAGTCCTGGCATAAAGAACTGAGTACTGCTCAGGGGTAAAACTGCTGAAGTGGTTGGTTCTCACTTTGGAAGGGGATGCCTTAGTTCTGAGACTATCTAAGCATGACAAATGACTGGGACCAGAAAGTCATGCTTGTGGGAGAGAGAATGGACTGTGCTCCTGCCAGAGGTCAGAGGTTAGTTTATGCCAGGCGCAGGGCACACTAAAGCTCACCACTGCTGTTTATGCTGCAGAAGACACCAGAGCTCTTTAGAACACCCTTCTGTTCTGTCCCATCTCTTTGCTTCTCTGGATCCCTCTAGTTCTCTTTCCAGTTCTCACAAAACAAGAAAGTAAGGGACACATCTGGGATTCTCCCAGAGAATGCTCTCTCCCTTAAGGTGGCCAGAGGGAACTCAACCTTCACCCTATCCCCAATCACAGAAGTAAAATAAAATGAAAACCCAAAGGCCCAATTTTTATAGTTAATTTCCATTGATTAAAAAATATGTAAATGCAAAATGTTGGCACGATTAAGCCATTAGGGTCTATTGTGCAATTATTTTTTTGACAGTTCATGACGGCTCAATTGGAGGCATAATGGACTATTATGCAATGACATCTTTGCTCAGATTTTGTTTTGCTTGTTTTCCTCTTTTCCTTAATTTTCTTCCCTTCATCTTTTCTCCTTTAAAAGTGAGAGAGAGAGAGAGAATTTTTCATTTGCAGATCATTGACTTTTTAATGTCAGATTATTTACTCAATAGTCAATAACGATGCCTTTGGATTCATTATGGGCTATCGTGTAAATAGCTAATTGCATTAATTACAGCCTTTTTACAAATGTTTAGTTTGCAGCTCATCACACACATGGACTGTGTAATTGCTGTTAGCGGGGCTGATGGGCGGGCACAAACTCTGGGTGTCTGCTCAGTGATAGACTTCTGTTGAATTGTTCCAACCTAACCAAGTCGACCAGTGTGTGCGCATGTGTGTGTTAGCATGTATGTGCAGAGGGGAAGTATGTGTGAATGCATTTACCAATACTGTTGCAACATATTTAGATAGAGGAGTTATGACTCCCATATAGCTGAACATTTTTCTTTTTAAGTCATAAATAAAATGTACAGAAGGTGGAAGAGTTCATGAGTTCAAAGAGCAACCTGATAAGACATATTCTGCCCCTTGAGGCCCTTTTCATAAGTTGTTGCTAGTGATCTCAAGAATGAATTCAGACCCTGGACGAATATGTACAGAACTCATCTCCTAGAAACCGGTCTGCAAAACCATGAGGTCCTTTCCCCCTTTATAAACAGAGACTAACTTTCGTGAATTTAACTTCCTGTGGGTACAGAGTCTCTCTTGGAAGTCATATTACCATAACTTTTATGTTTATTCTAAGTAAATGGAGGAACATGATAAAAAAAAAAAAGGCTGCCTTAAATTCTGACTTCTGAGACCAAAATACTGGTTTCCTGGCTGTAGGATGGCATTACTTTGTCCTCTCCCTCCTTGCCACAAGTAGCTTGTCCCGGTTTTCCCTGGAGTTTAGGCTTACCCCAGGCACACCCATCAAGGTGTTCCCAAATCTCTCCCATCCCTTTGTTTAGCTATTATCACTTCTCCATGCTCTCTTCCCCAAAAGAGTTAATCCGAGGCTTTCCCTTAATCTGACTCTGCTAATTTGTAAGGTCAGACCTTCCTAGGATACTGAATTTATATTATATAAGTTAATATTGCCTTTCTCCTCTTCTTGTGCCTTTTGAATAATTTACTTTAAAGCAATGTCCTTTTTGTATAGACACAAGAAGACAATATTATGTTTTTATAACTTGGGAATTAATTGGCCTCGAATATTATTCCCTCCCTGGCATCTGCTTTCTCCACTTAAGCCTCAGTTGCCCTCAGTTCCTAGCACCCCAAAAGCAGGGTCCCGACGAGGGACGGGAAGGATCCAGGGCAAGCGGTGAGTTATGTGCTACCCTGGCATCGAGATGGGCCTGGCCAAGGTGCCTAATTCTTAACTATAATTTAAGAGCTTGATAATAGACAAATGCTGTCATGATCCAAAAGTAATGATGAGACTAGGACCCTGCTAGGGATAGGAAAGACTGATCTGGCCTGAGCACTGTAGTCTGAGATTGAGATGGCCCCTGGAGAGCAATTCTATAAGCTTTAATGCATCTCTTATTGTGTCCATACAAAATGATTAACATTATGGATTCTTATATGTTTGCTGGCTGAGGAGAAGAGAAACACACTCATGGGACTCTGCCCTTGGGTGGATCCTCCTGCTGAAAGAGAATTAAGTCCTAGGAGAAGCATTCCCTAAGGGGAAGGAACCTTACCCTATTGATGGTGACCACACCTAGGTGTACGCTCCAACCCCCTTATGCTGGGGAGATTTAACTAGGCTGTAAGAGTGGGTTGGGGGGCGAGATCCACAGATCCTGAGAGAGACTGAGAGCCGGGAGAGAAGCAGAGAGAGAGAGAATGAAATAAACTGATCGAGCAACCAGTTTGGCCTTCTTCCTTCCGTCGCCTGCCCTTGACCGACAGCACACACAGCAGTTCGGGGGCACCGAACGCGGGTGGTGAGACAGAGCCGCCCGGAGAGCCCGCGAGTGATCGCGCCCTTCGGCCAGCCTTAGTTTTTTACACCTGGCCCCTGATATTTGCTCTCTCTGACTTCTCCTCACCCACCTATTCTCTAGAAGCCAGATCACTACTGCCCTCTCCTTTACACCTCCATAGAATTTTCATGGTCCTTCCTTTTCCTGCTAGGGTTAGGCAGCCCCTGGCTACGTAGTCAGACAAAATAGATGGCTTTAAATGTATATCGGTACCCTAATTCAAAATTTGCGTGAGAATGGGAGAGCACTGGCCATTTAAAAGAGAATTCATCACCTCCCCAGGGATCAGATTGAGTCTATCTGGAGTGAGGAGAAAGAAATGGTGCCCCACCCTAACAGCAACAACGTTGTTCTCCATGACTACAGATAATATAACATCCACTGGGCACCAGGCTCAAATGAACCTCTTGCAAAATGTTCATCCGGTCATCACCTCTCTCCAGGACAGAACCTACACATGAACCACAGCCATTTTTCATAAACAATTAATTTTAAAGATGCCATTCACTGGCCAAGCAAATCCTGGCCCATGCTCATTTTAATATCAATCAATTGTAGCACTGTCATCCCATCCCCTTGTCAATCGGTTATTTTTAATTGAGGTTTCACGATTGGCACTAGAATTACCATTTATGTTTTAAGAATACAACAATATCATACTACTCCCACCATCTCTGTGCCTAGGTATCCTCTCATCATTCTTCCCTCTGCCACTCACTCGGAAGACTCAGTTTTGCAGGCAGAATCTCAGGGTTTATCTTCATGGTGCATTACCCATTTCCTTGCTTTATTTCTTTGTATATCACATATGAGTGAGATCACATGGCATTTTCTGTTTTACCTTTACTCTCACTTCTCTTACTATGATACCCTCCAGTACGGAGGTCTTGTTAATTTTTGAACTTTTCATGGTGCCCAGTCAAGTGAGATTTTTATTGCATGTGGCTGACCCTGGTTCAATTCCTCCATCCCTCTCGGAGAGCCTGGCAAGCTACCGAGAGTATCTTGCCACAAGGCAGAGCCTGGCAAGCAACTCGTGAAGTATTCAATATGCCAAAAACAGTAAAAAGTCTCACAATGGAGATGTTACTGGTGCCCACTCAATCAAATCGATGAGCATGGAATGGCAGGTGTCACAGAGATGTATGTTTCAGAGGTTGTCCATCAAATAACCAGAACTTTTCATGAAGGGGCAACCCTTTATGAGGGCTACAGGGGAAAATGCCTCAGATGTGGGCCCTGTGTGGTTGGTGCCAGAGTGGCTCCTTACTCTAGTTTAGGAGTGACAAAGGGGTAAGGGGTTGTGGACTTTAAAGTCATCACCTGAAGCCTGAGCTTTGAGGGTTGGAAGAGCCCATTCTTGTTGTGCCACCTTCTAACTGATACTCACCCCCATACATCTCCAGAACGTTCTTCTCTCTTCTCTGTTAGTCTTCAAATACGAATGGCCAGTAATATAGCCAGTAAAATAAGAAGATACCTATGTCTAGCCAAGAAGATGAAGGAGAAAATACACAAGGAACTTACACAAATGGGATTGTGCCAATTAATCGTTCAAATAAAAAAAAAGAACGCTGAAACTAAAAAGTAATAATAATATGCATGCCAGCATATACATATAGGGATAAATGACACAACTCTTTCATCCAGAAATTAGGTGTTCAAATGTATTTAAGTGGGTTCAAGAAGATTTAGGTTTTGTGTATGTGTATATGTTTGTGAGGATGTATGTGTATGTTTGGGGGAACAGTTTTAACTGGAAAAGGTCATTGTACTTCTTTGTTGCAAGAGTCAGAACATCCTCATGTTGGAACCCAAAATAAGAAATGGTCTGGACCCTGGAGAGAGGACATCCAGCCTCCCTTTTCTTGTCTCTGCTTCTTCTGACCAATGTTTTTTGCTCCCTCTCTTCCAAGATGAGAAGCATGGCTGCCAAACATTTTTCCCTGCTGGAGAGAAACAAATTGGTTTCTCTGAACCTCAAATTCAAGAAAATTCTGATTGTCAAGTGCCCATCACTGAACATATTAACAACGTGATTGTTGTGAACACAAGGACCATGTAAGCATTTGGGAAAGGAGAAGGGTCAAGTGGATTCTAAAGATGAAAAATAAATGGATAAGCAGAGAAGTTGTCTTCTCTGTGATGTCGGTGGGCCCCATGGGTGACTTATGTGAAGCAGGGAGGAAAAAGATGGTCACTTTCTCCCCATCCGCTTCGGCCACCTGGAACCCAGGGTTTCTGGGTTCTTGTCTCGCTTGCAGAAAAGAATTTCAGGAGTAGACAAGTGGCGAAGCAAATAGATTTTATTTAGAGATTTTTTGAGGGAAGGAGGAAGGAGTAAGTGGGAGAGAGAAGAGTAAGAGTAATGCACTCCAGAGAGAACGCGGGCTTCTCCAAGGGTGGAGAAAGCCCCTACACACATCTGAGCTTTAGACATGAAAGCATGAAAGTACACCTCTCAAGAGGGGAGATGTGGGTGATACATGTGCTCGGTCACTACACGTGTTCGGTCACATGCGCACAAGCAGCACATGGGCTTAGGCAGCATACGCATGCCCTTCCTTTGTTCAAGGCGTCTTTTATAAGGTTTCTCCAACCTGCCTCCACGTGGGGCTTCTTTCCAGGTAAAAGTCCATTGCTAAGGAGGTTACCAGGGAGGTTGGGAGTGGTGATGGTCTTCTTGGGGCTGAATTAATCAGATTAAGGGAGAGTTTGAGGAACTTCCTGGGGAGGGGTCCATTATCCTCAGGGTCGGCCAAGTGGTCTTATCCTATCTTTTCTGTTTTCTGAATCCACGAGGTGGATCAGTCTTAAGATTCTCCTTCCCAGAAACTTTATTCATCTAAGTTTCATTGTCCAGGGCCTTTCCCTATCTACCTGCCTACATCATTTGCACACAGACAGGATCCCCTGTGTGCAGAGAAGATGCCCAGGCAGCAATCCTTGCCCTCTTTCAATGATTGGTAACCAGATATAGTTGGTGAGAAATAATAAAACCCATATCGATCAAGGTTTGAGAAAGTTAGCAAGCTTTTGCCTAGTCCTAGCAATGTGAACAAGCCTTACAGAAAAGTAAAACTTGGCTCCTGACCTCATGGAGCTTAGAGTCTCAGAGTAGAGAAAGATTTACAACGTAGCACTGCTAGATACAGATGGTTTAACTGGCAGACTTTGTGGTGTCAATTGGTGGAAAGATCCAAGTAACGGAGACTGGTCAGGAGGGTGGGAGAGAGCAGATGGTGTGAAAAGCGATTTTTATCTTCAGCCCTCACTGCAGGAATGAATTCCTGTCTGCAGATCTCCTGAAGTTTATAGTATAACAAGTGGGTCCTCTTCCCAACATTGATATCCCACAAATCATTGGTCAGTGTACATAATGCTATTTCCCCTAAAACCTGTGTGAATCCCTTTTATAATCCCCCCATCAAGAAAAAAAAAACGGATCCATTAGACTTAGAAGTTAAGGAGACTCATCGAAGCAGGCACTGACAACTTATTCAAAGAACCTTGTTCTCATACACCTGCCCCCATGCATGCTGGGAAATACACATAACCTCACTGTCACTGTCACCATTATCTCATTGCTCATTGATTTGCTTTTGCAGGCACCAGTAACATCTCCATTGTGAGACTTGTTACTGTTTTTGGCATATTGAATACACCATGGGGAGCTTGCCAGGCTCTGCCGTGCGGGCAGGATACTCTCGGTAGCTTGCCGGGCTCTCTGAGAGAGATGGAGGAATTAAACCCAGGTCGGCCTCCTGCAAGGCGAACACCCTACCCACTGCGCTATCACTCCAGCCCACACATAACCTCATATTAAAGAAAACCCAATATGAATGGATTGATGGGAGGTTCTAGGTGCCCATCAAGATTAATTCATACCATAATTCATTTGAGGGTCCTCTTTAGTATTAATATCACATAGAAATTTTAAAATAAAATCATGTCAAAAGTTTGTTTCTTATGCAAAGGTTAGGAGTAAACACAAAAGTCTATGACATGAAAACATTGAGAACTCTATGTAGGTGGCTGCTGTCGGCTACCATGGAAATATCCAAACCAGTGGTTATTAAACTCAAGACTGTAAAAGTGTTACCTGTGACATTTGTCAGAGAGACCAACAGGCATTCTTCAAACATTCTAACTCCATAGACCTGGGGCAAATCTAGTCGGCATGGTGCTGGAGACCCAGAAATCACACTTTGACAAGCAACAAGGTTTTGTCACTTAGGAGAGTTCAATAATTTTCACTGTAGCCAGAAGCTGGCAGACTCTGGACTAGAACCCAGGCCTCTGATGCTGAAAACTCTTTCTGTCATAGCTTCTCCATAATGACCAAATGATTAATGGCTTCTACAACCAGAATGTTTTATCTCTAATTCAGATAAGCAACAATTATCTCCAGAGGGTGGAGTAAACTGAATCTAAGAATACAACACAAACAATAAGGATGTTTTATGAATTGGGAGAGAAGCCTGCAGTCTCATATTAATTTACAAAACTTTACACTAAAGACAATTGCATTTACTTTTTTTTTTGCTTTAAGACTATAGACTAAAAGCAAATGCTATCAAAGAAAATGAAATGAAAGCCCAAGTCATTCTCCAAGAAAGAATACAGAAGAAACTTTCAATGCAGATGATTCTGCAACAATTTAGCAACTAAGTGATCCATGATTTTTCTTAACACATCTCCTCATTAAGAGAAAGAGAAGCTAAAAAAATATCTTTGAGAACCGATGGAGTCAATGCCATTTCTTTTTCTTTTACTTAATTTTCCAGGTATCTCAGCATGATCTGAATAAATTATGCTGACAATACCATAATATAAATGATAAATCATCAACACTGGTTTAGTGATATATTGCATGAAATGTAAATAATAACCAGGACTGCTAATTGGCTGGCTTCTCGGGAACAAAGCTGGAGCCACGTGACTCCACCAGTCTGGGCTCAGTCATTAAGCATTTCTGCTGGTAAGCTCTTTCTGCTGGTCTGGACAGGAAAGCACAGCCCTCAGACAAACCTTTGTGGAGAAGTTCTTCTACACCGAGAGAGAGACCAGGACCAGTTGCTGCTGCGTTTCCGCTTGTCCTCAGATGCCAGTGGGCTAAGACCTCGCCTCTCTTCCACTGAGCAAGTGTGAGCCCTACAAAAAGCAACGCGACAGAAGCAACTTCTTAATGTCAGTTACATTGCAGAATCTCTTTCCCAAAACTCTTCTGACTCATTTTGATGTTTTTCTTCCTTTTTTTTTTTTTGCTTTGATAGCGATTTGATTACAACTTCATTTGACCAGAAACATAAGCTGTTTCTATGTGGTTCTTAGTTTGAAAATACCTTGTTAGCATTCATCATATGTTTATGGAGCTTAAAAATACATTTTGTTTCATTTTCCCAAACAAATCCTTCTGCTTTCTGACAGGGTTGAGATGCTTATCTTCAGTGTTCTCAGTGTGTCAAACAATGTCTTGGGGGGAAAATACCCTGGTGCACAGCAAGCACATTCATTAACTTACTTGAGAGTGTCAGACATGGGTCTGGGGGCTGGGGCACTGCCAAGGGAAGGTCATGGATCACACTCACGTTCTTTGGGTCTCTTCAGTCTAGAGGGGCCAGCAGGGATGAAAGAGAGACATCTTGCCTTGGGATCGTGTTGTAACACAAGGAAGGGCCATGGGATGTGACAGGAAGTGAGAGGAACTCCTCATGAGGAAGTGACACCAGCTCCACACGGTGGAACTCAAGAAGCCACAGTGCAAAACCAGAGGGGAGAGATGACTTTGGATGAGGGAACCAGTGTGTGTGACAGCCCTGGCTGCAGTAGCCCACTGAGCATAAGAGAAAAGGAGAAAAAGAGAAGAGATAGGGAGGCAGTGGATGCAGTATCAATTCCTCCGCATAGGAAAATCATTCATGCCCATTTGCACCCATTTGGTGCAAAGACAAGTTTCTTTTCCTTTTTTTCTTTTTTTTGGTGTTGGTGGTGGGTGGGTGGGAGCAGAGCATCAAATGATGCTCAGAAGCCCAGAAGATCACTCCCAGAAATTCGTGTCCAACTGGGTTGGTGGTGCTTTTTAAGGGATTTCCCTGGCCACCCCACTGCACTTGGGGGTTTCAAAGTAGTGTACCCTGAAATTCTTGGGAGACTATGTTGTGCCAGGGATTGACCTGAGGTTGGCTTCATGGCAAGGCATATGCCTTAACTGCTGTACTATGTCTCTGGCCTCAAAGAAGAGTTTCTAGAAAGAAACCCATACCGGGCTGTCTTCACAGGCCCCCAGCCCCAATTTCCCACTACATATGATTCCCTCCATCAACTGAGCTGTGACTTATGAACCACCTTAATGTTCTTTCTGCACACTGTCTTTTCCTAGCAAATTGGGCTTGGGATGAAAGTGTTTGCTCTTCTTTGCAAATGCAGGGTTCCTGAGAGTAGAGGCGTTCTTCCTAGAGTTTGGCCGGCCAGCATAAGTATGATCCAGTACCAGGACAGGACGACGCTGAAGTTCTCCATGGATGTCACTTCTAGGAATTGGGCCTTGGGGATGACTTCATTGTCACCTGTTTTTTTTTTTATTCTTTTGTGATGTAGACAATTAAGAAACTTAACTAGGAGCCCTCTCTGATCAAGCGAACTAGCTGCTGTGTAGCTCACACACACACACACACACACACACACACACACACACACACACACACACACACAGGCATGCACCTTGACCTGATGCCCCCTTGTACATCTGCCAGTTAATCCTGAAAACTTTCCATCCCTTGGGATATAAGAATGAAACAGCTAGGATCCCTGAGGATTGAAAGTGGAGCCATCACGGCCTTCCCTGGAGAGTTCTCTTAAGTGATTTACAGTGGAGGTCTTGAAGGAAAGCTCTCAAGAGTAAGAAACTGACCCTAAACGTTCCTCTCATAGATAGGCCAGCAGCCCTGGTTTCTTCCAAGAGTAAGCTTGAGCTCTGGTCTAGAATATTCCCCATAGAACTGACCATTAGCTGAACCAGGGTGGGTTTTACTGTCAAAAACTATCAAGACAGGAACTGTGGACAAAAAGAAGTGCTGCAGGGCTTCGCAGCTCTCTTCCGGCTGCTGTCATTTCTGTCCCCACCCCCCACCCACCCCCCACCCTCACCCCCCCGCCTCACCATCATCAAAAGCATTTGTGAAGCACTGCATCTGCATAGAGCTCCAGTGTAGGTCCCTTAAGCAGACAAAGAGTCCTCATCACAGAGGTGAGGGTTCATCAAGGACAGACAGTAAGAAAGCAGATGAGCTGGTTAAGGCAGGCATTAAGCCAAAAGGCAAAGTTACAAAGTATTTGCATTAAATGCAGGCAGAAGGGTCAAAAGATTCAGTAGAGACAAGAAGTGAAGAAAGAGGGCCTTCTGTAAGTTGGAAACGATTCCTCCATTTGGACCCCAAAGGCGTACTTATCCAGTGGAAAGGAGCATCCATTGGATTAAAAGACAGAAGATGATCAGTCTTTTATTTAATTTTTATGTTAAAAATGTAAACCAGATTTCCAGTTCAGAAACAAGATAGCATACATAGACTACCCTTTAACTAACGTCTACAAAAAAAATAATAGGCTAGATACGGCACAGTCACCTAACAGATGCTAAAATAGATCTAAGTAAGATTTAAAATCCTCATAATAGCCAAAATAATAGAATTCAGCCTAAGTTAACTCTTCATACCCAAACCAGGAAAACTACCAACTGATAACTGATTCTAAGATGCTGTTGAATTTACCTGAAGAGTATTTTTGGGCAACCATTACAGAAGTGTTTCAACAGTTAATTAGAAATTCTCATGAAATAAGTGAGAAAGTAGAAATGATAAGCAAGGACAATTTAAGTTATTTAAGAAAAACTAAGTAAAAATTGTAAAACTGAAAACTACAATAATTAAATATAAAATTTGGGGCTGAGGAGATAGTATAGCAGAAGAAAGCATTTGCCTTGATCATGTCTGGCCAGGGTTTACTCCTTGGCCTTGAACCCCTCCAGGAGTGATTCTGGAGCACAGAGCCAATAGTAAGCCATGGGAACTGCTGATGAACCCTCTTTAAAAAAGAAAACTCCAGTAATGGGCTCAATAGCAAGTTGGAAATGATCAAGGATAGACACAATGAACTTAGAGACAAATTGATTAGATTTGCTCATTTGGAACAATAAAGAGATAAAAGCCTAAAGATACCCCCCACACACACATAAGAGACAATAAAAAATTATATGTATTATTTATGTTGCATAGGATTGGAAGAATACTAGACAAAGGACAACCATGCGAGCAAGCAGAGTTCCAAAAAGGATTCAGCACCATCGACCTTATCCACATGGTGACCAAGCTCATTGAGGTCTCTCCACAGTTCAAGATGCCACTCTGTCTAACATTCATTGATTTAAAGAAGGCCTTTGATTCTGTTGAGACGAAGTGGTCATCGAAGCCCTAGCCAAACAGGGAGTTCAAACTCAGTACATCAGGATCCTCCATGAGCTGTATTATGGATTCACCGCCAGGATCTCACCATTCTACAAAGAAGTGTCCATCGACATAAAGAGAGGGGTTCACCAGGGCAACAGCATTTCACCGAAACTCTTCAGTGCCATCCTCGAGAACATCATGTGACGACTGGAATGGAAAGGAATGGGAATGAAGATAGACGGTCAGCAACTACACCACCTCCGCTTCACTGATGACATCATTCTCATAACACCAAATAGTAGCCAAGCGGCACGAATGCTGGCTGACCATGAGTGTGGAAAGACCGGACTGCAGCTGAAGCTCATGAATACAATGTTCATGAAAAACGAACTCGTTCTTGATGTTCCATTTGCCCTCAATGGAATGAACATCTCCGAATGCAGCATTTGTGTGTACCTAGGTCGAGAACTCAACATGACAAACGACCTGGCACCTAAACTGTGCAGGAGGAAGAGCGCAGCATGAAATGCCTTCAAGAGCATCGAAGAAGTGGTTAAGAGGACAAAGAACCTCTGGCTCCAGGCACATCTTTTCGACTCCACCTTTCTTCCTGTACTAACATACACCTCAGAGACCTGGGCCCTATGAAAACAGGATGAGAATGCTACTTGGGTATCCCAAAGAGGAATTGAAAGAGCTATGCTTGGAATATCACGTTTCACTCAAGTGAGAGAAGGAATCCGGAGTTCTGACCTCTGTTGATGGTCAAGAATCAGGGACGCTGTCTCGTTTGCCAAGGTGTTGAAAATCAGATGGGCTGGACACGTAATGTGATTTAGAGATGACCACTGGTTCTAGAGCTGTTACCAACTGGATTCCACGGGACATCAAAAGACCACGTGGCTGCCCACCTAGAAGATAGTCAGACTTCTTCATCAAGACCCTGAATGAACGGTTTGAGGCTCTTTGTGTTTGAGGCTCTTTGGAGCTAGCAGATGCCATTGGGCTACACTAACATACAACAGGGACGAATGGAGACTTTACTAGTGCCCGCTCAAGCGAACCGATGAATAACGGGATGACAAGTGAAGTGACTTATATTGCTAGAGCTCCAGAAGCAAAGGGAGAGATTTTTGGAACTGAAATGGTATTTAAAAAATACTAGCTAAAAAAATTCCCAAATTTGGTGAAAAGTAAAAATATGAAGAGTCACAAACCTAGCAGAATCTTAGCAGTAAAGCCAAAGAAATCCTCATCAAGACACATAAATAAATAATTAAAATGCTAAAAAATAAAGAAGAAGTATTTAAAACTGTTCAAAAATAAAATGACTGTGTGTAAAGAAATGCCAACTTGAATGATTATCAATTTCTTATAAAATTATAAAATTATGAAGGCTAGAAAGATGGTACAGTGCTTTACAAGTGCTGGTAGAAGAGAACTTTCAACTTTCATTCTAGATTTTGTCTGACAAAAGTCACTCACAAATAAAGACGATATAAATAGAATTTTGAACAAAAGAAACTAACAGAATTTGTTGCTAGTGTATTTACCTTTTGGAATGATATAAAAAAGCTATAAAAAAGAAAGAAAAGTGTAAGAGGTCTAAGGCCTTCAGGTAAGAATTTTTTAAAAAATAGACTTTTTTTTAAAAAAAGAAATAATAATAGTAGGTTATCTTTTATTCATAATTTTCTTTAATGTTCAAAAAGTAATCTAACACCACCTGATGTGAGACACAGTGCTTGTAGAGAAATTATTTTAAACCCTTACATTCAAAAGGGGAGAGAAGAACAAGGACTGGGAGTAAAGTTAAGTGACTGCACCTCACTTGAAGGAGTAAATGATTGTTCAGTAGTAAAATTTAGAGGAACCACTAAGAAAAATGTACAAAGTGATGTGCTTTTTAAAAAAAAGTATTGATTAATAAAAATGAACTCCAAATATGTTCAATTACCCTACAAGAAAGCAAGACAAACAGTAAAAACAGAAATGTAACCTAGAAAATACATTAAAACATTAAATACATTAAAATAAAATAATGGCTCAAATACAACAACTAAAATGATAAGCTAAATAGAACAGCTAAAATGATAAGCAGTGCACACAGAATGCATGATTTTATAGACTGGTAAACAGATTTCAAATGTAACAACTAACTAGGTACTAGATAAGTTGAATGTATAAGAATGGGCAAAAGATGTATTATGGGAACATCAATACAAAAGGAAAAAAACTGCAATTCAATTTAGATGTATCACTTGTGGTCCCGTTGATCTTCGATTTGCTTGAGCGGGCACCAGTAACATCTCCATTTGTCCCTGTCGCGTGCTAGCTCAGCCCAATGATATCTGCTTGCTCCAGGAACAGGAAGAGCCTCAAATCGATCATTCAGGGATTTGATGAAGAAATCTGACCATCTAGTTGGTGGGTGGCCAAGAGGTCTTCTGATGTCCCGTGGAATCCAGTCGGTAACAGCCCTAGTCCAGCGGTCGTCTCTGACATCGACTACCAGCCACCGCCACCCTCCAGGTTGCTCTCTGGACACTTGGGCTGAAGCTCACGCATGAGTGAAGCCCCGCAAAGCCAGGTAAGCAGAACTTTACGACCTTGAGCTCTAGGTTCAACAAGACCTGGAAACAAGATCCTCTGTCTGCCTCCTGCAATATCCGGCATCTGAGGGAGGGGTCAAACCCAGATACCCCACTACCCAAGCCAGATAAACACCTCACTGGCTGACCCCCACTACATCCACTACCCAGCCACTGTCACGCTACAGGTTGCTCTCTGGATACTTGGTCCGGACCTCATGCAATTCAATTAATATCAGATAAAGTAGGTTTCTTAGTAAGGACAATTATTTAGTATAGAAAGGGACTCTACATAATGATAACTTAATGAATCCACAAAAAGATTAAGCAGGAGCAGAGATAGTACAATGGGTAAAGCACTTGGCTCACATATGCCTGACAATTTCTAGAACTCTCTATGGTCCTGCAGTCCACCGAGAGTGATCCCTGAGCACAGAGCCAGGAGTTAGTCTTGAACACGAGCTCCATAGATATGGCCCCCAAAACAAACAAAAAAACTTGAGACACTAAAAAAAATGTGTGTAGGCTAAGTAATAGAGCAAAAAACGAAAAACCCACATGAAGCGAAGACTGAAATAAAATAAAATAAAATCATAATTATTGTCGAAACTTTATTTCCCTGCTAATAGCAATTGATTCAACTATTAACAGGTCTGCAAAGATATGGAACTGACTAGTCAACAGGGTATAATTGATATTTATAGAAAATTTCCCTAACAACAGAAAAACGTAGGGTTTTTTTTTTCAGCACATGGAAAATTCATCGAGATAGACCAGACACTGAGTTATTTTTGTAAAAATTGAACAAATTTAAGGAATGGAATGTGGCCACATGCAAGGTCAGTGCCAGCCCCATGAATTTGTTAATCTAGATGAAATAGAAATAGAACATTCCTCAAGACCCAAATTATCAGAACTCACTTGTAGGATAACATAGCCTCAGGGAGTTTAGGTTTCTTTGGGTTACTCCTGTCACAGTGCTCCCATTCCTCTGTGTTCATTTGTAGCTTCTTTCTTAGTGTTCTGTTGACTTGTAAATATTGTTTTTCTCTTCTCCTTGAGTCCTTTGCATAGTTTATTTAGAGCAATGTCCTTTTTGTATGGATACAGGAAGACTTAGCAAATGCTATGCTTTTGTAACCTGGGGGTTATTTGACTCTACATGATATTTTCCTCCTGGGCATCTGTTCTCTCTACCTAAGCCTCAGCTACCCTTACTTCCTAGCACCCCCAAAAGCAGGGTCCTGACAAGGGAGGAGATGGACCCAGGGCAAGGGGTGAGTTGTGTGCTACCCTGGCATCGAGATGGGCCTGGCCAAAGTGCCTAATGCTTAATTATAAGTTAAGAGCTTGGTCATGGACAAATGCTGTCATGATCCAAACAGTGATAACTAGATTCGGACCCTGCTAAGGTTAGGAATGATTAAACTGGCCTGAGTGCTGTTATTGAATCTGTGGCAAGATGTTGCCAGGAGAGCAGCCTTGCAAGCCTCAATGTATCTCTTGCTATGTCCATACAAAAATAACTAGTATTAAGATGTTAATGAGTGTTTGGACTAAGGAAAGGAGAAAAACACCTTAAGAGTCTGGAAGGATAAATTTCACTTTATTTTGATTACATTCAATATTTCAACAAAAAAAAAAACCCTCACTATTATTATTTGGAGTTTCTCCCCCCTAAAGTCGGACCTGCTGAAAAGGAAGCATTTGATAATTTGTTTTCCATTGCTGAGAATGAAGAGATATGTGGTCAAGCGGCCACACTAGCAGCCTCATGGTTTTGGATTTCTGTATTTTAGTATACACAGGCGGTGTGGGGGGCTGGGGAGATGAGGGGGTGGGGGGAGGTATACTGTGATTCTTGGTGGTGGAATATGTGCACTGGTGAAGGGATGGGTATTCAAGCATTGTATAACTGGGACTTAACCCTGAAAGCTTTGTAACTTTCCACATGGCGATTCAATAAAAGAATAAATTAAAAAATAAATAAATAAAGGAAGTATTAGATGAAAGTTTTACTTAAAAAGAAAAAAACAGTCTAGAAGGGCTTTGGAATGCCTGGCCCTCAGGAAGGGCTTTCTTATGATGATTTTGCTACCTGGCTGGGTGTAGCCTAGGGGCAAGGGGGAGAGAGAAAGAGGGAGGAGAGACAGGAGAATCCAGAGATGGTGCAGTAGATCCAGAGAGAGGACGGAGCCAGGAGTGCAGGAGATGAGAAAGATGGAAGATTGACTAAACGGTAACTAATCAGCAACCAGCTTGGTCCTCATTCTTCCTTCGCCTGTCCTTGGCCAACAGCTGTCCCGATCCAGCCCATATGCAACGGTTCCAGAGCACCGAACACAGGCGGTGAGACAGAGCTGCCCGGAGAGCCCGCGAATGCACACGCCCTTTGGTGTGCCTTAGTTTTTTACACTCACCCAGACTGAAATAGATAATATGAATAGGTCTACATCTCATAAAGAAATTAGTTAATATTAATCACTGTATCACTGTCACTGTCATCCCACTGCTCATCAATTTGCTCAAGCGGGCACCAGTAATGTCTCCATTTTGAGACTTGTTGTGTTTTTGGCATATCAAATACACCATGGGTAGCTTGCCAGGCTCTGCCATGCGGGCGAGATACTCTCAGTAGCTTGCTGGGCTCTCCGAGAGGGGCAGAGGAATCGAACTGGGGTCAGCCGCATGCAAGGCAAACATCTTACCACTCCAGCCCATACTGGAACCTCCAAACAAGCTCTCAATATTAATAACTCCACAAAAATATTATTGGACCCAGATGGTCTCACTGGTAAATTCTGCAGTGTATATAAGGTATGTATTTATGGTAGAAGTTATATCTATTTTTTCAGTCCAGAAAATGGAATTAGAATGGATACTTCCTAACTTATTCCAAGACCACAATAGTGTCAGACAAAAACAACACCCACTCACAATTAAAAGGGACTTACTCAACATAAAGAAGAAATACAAGAACTGACAACATACATAAAGAGCAGAAATGATGCTTTTCAGTAACATTTGCAAAAACCAAATTAAAACAGGAAACTCTTCCTCACTGCTCTTATTCAACATTGTACTGGAAGTTCTATTTAGTGCAACAAAAATTAAATTAAAAGAAATATGTATAACATTGGGCTGGAGTGATAGCACAGTGGGTAAAGCATTTGTCTTGCATGCAGCTGACCCGGGCTCTATTCCTTCACCCCTCTCGGAGAGCCCGGAAAGCTACCAAGAGTTTCTCGCCAACAGGGCAGAGTCTGGCAAGCTACCCGTGGCATATTTGATATGCCAAAAACTAACAACAAGTCTCACGATGGAGGCATTACTGGTGCCCATTTGAGCAAATCTATGAACAATGGGACAACAGTGACAGTGACAGTTATGTATAATATTAGAAATTTTAAAAAGTTAAACTGTCTTTGTTCAAGAAAATATCCTCCTGGAATAAGTAAAAACAAAAGGAATTCAATCCTTATGTCAGCAATAAGCAATTGGGATTTGAATATTTTAAACACCTTATGCAATAACACTCAAAAGATTGAATATGTGTAGATTTGAAAAAATTAATTAAATATAGAAATGATATTCACAAAACTTCAGAATTATACCGCTAAAAAAATACAAGAAAATCTAAATAAGTGAATGAACATTCCATATTTATGCACTGGAAAACTTGATATGATTAAAATGTCCATTCTTTTCAGCTAGATTCAATACAATCCTAATCAAAATCACTAGAAAATATTTTGTGCCTATTGACAAGATTTTCTAAGTCTAACATAACAAAGCAAAACATCCACAATATCTAAAATAATACAGAAAAGTAACAAAGGTAGAAAAGTCACACTACTTGATTTTGTGACTTCATATGCAGCTATATAAAAATCAAGACAAGATGGTATTAGTGAAAGAACAGACCCAAAAACCTCAACAAGTATAGTCAACTCATCTTTGATAAAATAAAAAAGTAACAGCAATTTAATGGAGCAAATTAGATACAAAAGTTTAAAAGTTATCCTGAGCATACATAATACACCAAAATTAACTCAAAATAGATAAGATAGGAAAAATTAAAACTATTAGAAGAAAACATATAGTACAAGTTAGTTACCTTGCCATGGAGTGTTTAAATATGCCAGAGATATAGCCCAGAATTTAAAAAATTAAATAATTTGGACTTTATATGTTATAAACTTATGCTAGTAAAAGATACTACTAAAGAACAAAAGAAGCGATAAATTGAGATAATATGTTTGCAAAACATACACACAAAAATAAATTACACCCAAAATGTTATAAAGAATTCAAATATCAACAGTAAGAAAACAATCCAGTTTCAAAATTGGTAAAAGGCTTGAACAGACAACTCTCACTAACAAAAAATAGATATATGGAAAGATTCTCACCATCATTTGTCATCAGGGAATTAAACTTTAAAACAACAGTGAACTACCACCATACTGCTACTAGCAAAAACACCACACACAAACATAACCAAATAGCTGACAATAACAAATGCTAATAAGGAAACAGAGCAACAAAAACACTCATTAATTGTTTAGGGAAATGAAAAACGGTACAGCCTCTTTGGAAGATATTTTGGCTGTTACTTACAAACAGTATGTAATCTTATCATATAGTTCAGCAATTGTACCTCTGGGTACTACACAACTAATTTAAAAACATGGGGGCTGAAGATAGTACAACAGGCAGAAAATTTGTATCTGTGCAAAAATGTCTACATGAATGTTGTTTGTGACTTTATAATTACCAAAAATTCCAAGCAGCATTGTCTTTCAGAAGACAAATCGATAAGTAAATTGTGATTCATTCTTATAGTAAAATACCAACATATGCAATGATTAAATAAACACATAATGATACATATGTAAAAAAAATAGTAGGAATAAAGAATAAATCTCCTATGCAAAAGAATTTCAAAATCCTCCATGTAGCTATCCTCAAGAAAGGGGTTATAACCTTATGTCCTTAAATATAAATTGTGCCTAGAGACTTCATCTCTTACGGGGAATATGAAAAGTATGAATAATGAGTAATTTTAGTATGACAAAAATCAACACTTTTCAAATGATAGCATCAACAGTAAAGATCAGCTATTAACTCATTTGGTAACATGTACCATTGATACTATATGATGAAAACACATCTCTATCTCTATGATCTTACTCTCAAATTCCAGTCAAATTCTGAATTAAAAATTAGCCCAATCTAATCATGATAAAGACAAATGCCAATAGAGGGCATTATTTAAGATATTGATACTCTTAGAAACTGTCAAAATATAAAATATGTCCAATAATATCAAGAAAAATGATGACTATAGTATGACATCTTGAACAGAATACTGAAACAGAAAAGAATATTACATAAAATTTAAAGAAAGCTTTAAAAGTATTGAGTTTTTCATATAGTGTATTATATCAATAAACATTCATTGTAAAAATATGCATAGACAATATAAGATAATATAAATAATAGGATACACTAGATGGAAACTTGCTTGTTATTGTCTTAAATTTTCTGAAAATCAAAGTTATTTGAAAGCGACTTATTTTTATAACATTAGTATAACATTAGTCACCAGTGTCTCAAACTTTCCCACAGCTACACTCTAAATTCAGAATCAAAATACAACTACCTAGCAGGTCTATTTGCCTCTTTGAAACTTTATTCACAAAGTTCTCTCCATGTACTTTTCTGTTCCACAAGCACCTGATTCTCTTAAGCTAGGGACTTTGCATCTGTAAGTCTTTCAATCTCCCACATACTACCATAGCCTCCTCTTTCTGTTTCCTTTTTGGCAGGAAAAGTGGCACACCAGGCTATGCTCAGGGATCATTCCTGACAGTGCTTCCTGTGTGCCAGAGATCAAACCCAGGTTGGCTACATGCAAGACAGATGCTTTAACCACTGTACTTTCTGGCTCAGCATTTTCTGATGCCCGCTGCATTCCTTGCTTCTCTAAGAACATCTGGAACGTTAGTTGCTGGGCGGATTGATGCATTGATGAGTGGGTATATCATTAAATATGGCAGTCCTAATATTGTATCAATAAAAATAGAGTTTTGTGACCTAGCAAAAGTTAATCTAATTGCCTTTGTATATTGATGTGTTCTAAATAAACTCAATTCAAGCAGTCAATGCTTCATTTTATTGATGAAATATCAGTATGATTTTGGGAAATTGTTTTACATGACTAAATATCTACATTATCTGCAAGTGCTACTTACTTGTGCTGCTATATCTCTAGTCCCTGGATCTTATTCTGATTCCAGGACTCTTAATTCAATGCTCTGATCAGTTAAGTCTAAATTGATCATTTCATATAAACAGAAGGTTTTATTATTTGAATAGTGACCTTTATTAGATTTTTTTGTAAACTAGTATCAGTGGAAACTTATTTCTAGACAGAACCACGTGTAATTAAAATGGGGAAGTTCAGAGCTACTTGACTAAGTAGAAAATGAAGTTTGCAGTGATTCACAGACTATAGGTTTGACCTCCACAAGTTTATAGCCAGAAACAGAGTCAGGGAAAAGGGAAGAACAACCAAAATTTTAACCAAAATTTAAATTACTGGATTACACATTTCATGTGTACAAACAAAAGAGAGACGATATTAACTATATTCAGTCATTTAAAATTTTCTGAAATTTTATTATCTTTTCAAGAGCAAGCATCAGTTTTCAAAATGAAAACTCCAGCTCTCTTATACATTTTTATTAAAACCTCCACAAAGGCGAGTCTGAAGGACATAATTAAGCAACCCTGCCTCAGTCACTGGATTTGACTAGACTAAATACAATAAATATTTTAAATAATTGGAGAAGAGATCATTATGCATGCAGAGCATACAAATAATGAAAATGTGAGCCACTGTTAATATGCACACCTTAAAAGAAAACTCAGGTGGTTTCCTGACATTCGGGCAATCAAACTCAAAAGAAAACTTTCCACAGTGACATTTTTGTTTAAAATATTGAAAGCTTATTTCCTTTACACTCCCAACCACTTTTTTGTATGCCAAAACATCAGTCCAAAATAATTCTAATTCTGAAGTAAACAATCAAAAATATAAGGGGAATATTAAATATATATGCACATGTGTGTATGCACACATATACATATTATTTTTATGGGGACACATCAAAGATATGAAACAAGATTTGAATAAAGAAATGCAAAATGAGTTTGCTAAAGCCATGGACTGATTCAGGGCAATCCTGGTTGAATTCATTTTGTATTTCTTTATGCCAGAAACCAAAATATACGTGATCTTTCTTTAAATGACCATGTCCTTTGTGTAGCATTGTGTCAGTGTGACTGTAACAAAGGGAGATTCTTTTATTCAGAAAATTTCTTGAAGTCTTGATGTCAATGAGATGAGTTATTAATAGATTCTAAGCATCCTTATTGCTTTTTTTTTTACCCCCAGAGACAAAGGAATGTTTCGAAGTCAACCTGCTAATCCTAGAGTAGAACCAAGATGCCAAATGGTACATTTCAATTAGACATCTGCCTTATGGGGAATATGGGAATCTTACTTCGCCTTGCTGTGGATTCAGTGCAGTACCTATGAATAGAAATATTTCAGACTAACACAAAAGACTATTTTTTTTTTTGGACGGAGCTTTGATTGCCAAACGACATTTCCAGAAATCTCTTGTTTTTATTTTTTAGTGAATTCCATGCTTTGAAACATGGTGTTTATGACACAAAACAAAGTAACAATTCATTCACATTTTGAAGGCATCTGGTTTCAAATCAGTCAAAGGTCATTTTGAAAGGATCGCCATTAGCTAAATTGACGCATTTCAAGAGAACTAGATTGTTTCTTTATCTTTTGAATAACACACGAAGGAAAATTCTTTATTTTTCCATTTAATACGCGGAAAGGCTCACAGTAATTGGAAAGTTCCTATTCCTATTTTTAATCGAATAGTATTGATTTGCCATTGTGTTTCAATACTATAAAATAATAAATGATTTAGGAAGCACAGTTTCAAACCCGTAATAGTACATGTAGTACATATGGAGCTGAGCCACAGCACAGTGGGTAGGATGTTTGCCTTGCATGAAGCCCACCTGGGTTCGATTCCTCCTTCCCTCTCAAAGTGCCCAGCAAGCTACTGAGAGTATCCTGCCCGCACGGCAGAGCCTGGCAAGCTAATGTGGCTTATTCGATATGCCA
This sequence comes from Sorex araneus, assembly GCF_027595985.1. Classification (NCBI taxonomy): domain Eukaryota; kingdom Metazoa; phylum Chordata; class Mammalia; order Eulipotyphla; family Soricidae; genus Sorex; species Sorex araneus. The sequence goes on from NC_073309.1 coordinate 37,181,695, forward strand.
AAAACAGTAACAAGTCTCACAATGGAGACGTTACTTGCACCCGCTCTAGCAAATCGATGAACAACGGGACGACAGTGACAGTGATAGGACATGTCACACAGCCCCAATCTCCAACGTTCCAGTGTCATTGCACTAGCAAAAGGACACCTAACCCATCCTTCTCAGCCCTGTTCCCTCTTTTTTCTAGTAGCCACTATATTTTTAACAAAGTGTAAACGAGGTTTTTACTTTTTGATTATACTTTGCCAGTCTTTTCTTTTGGTAATTTATATTCAAATATGAAAAAAAATCCAGTAATTGTTTTTCGCTACCTGATTTATTTTATCTATTATATAATCCATGATATCTTGAAATGTATGAGCTAATCTATTTGGGAGGTGTTTGGAGAAAGGCAGAGTTTGGGACACATCTGGCTGTGCTCAGAGCTTACTCCGGATTCTCCGCATAGGGCACACTCCTGGCAGAGCTTGGGGACCATAGGTGGTGCCGGATCAAGCTGGATTGGCGATATGCAAGGCAAACACCTTATCCTCTCTGCTATCTTTGCAGCCTGTTTATCTTTTTAAATAATGAAGAAATGTCTCTTTGAAAATATCTAACATGGCCCGCGGCAGCGGGACAGCTCGGAGCACCCCCTCCCCGCCGGGCAGGTCCCAGTCATTCGCCCACCGCGCCTGATCCCGCCCTCCCGTGTCCGACAGGTATATTGGCTCTTCCCCTTGGAGACCCTGTGCCACCTGGAAAAGCGCCCCCTGCGTCCCGTGCCCGCCCGCGGCAGCGGGACAGCTCGGAGCACCCCCTCCCCGCCGGGCAGGTCCCAGTCATTCGCCCACCGCGCCTGATCCCGCCCTCCCGTGTCCGACAGGTATATTGGCTCTTCCCCTTGGAGACCCTGTGCCACCTGGAAAAGCGCCCCCTGCGTCCCGTGCCCGCCCGCGGCAGCGGGACAGCTCGGAGCACCCCCTCCCCGCCGGGCAGGTCCCAGTCATTCGCCCACCGCGCCTGATCCCGCCCTCCCGTGTCCGAAAAGGTTAGGGGCGTGTCCTGTCATATGGGGGCGTGGCCTTAAAAGTGGGCGTGGCCTGTTTCCAGAGCGGCGGCCGCTAACGCGGCCGCAGATATTTTTCCTACCATTCCATGCATTGTCCTTTGGCTACAATTGATTGAACTCATTTCTCCGAAGAACTCCCTCATCATCTTAGTTACTATATGTTGATACTCAACTAACCTAGCCTATCCTAACTTCACAAAAACTGTCAATGAACACATCAACTTGCACGGAAAAGTACTTTGTCAAAAGAGCATAACCAAAAATCTTTAGTCGAGGTTCCTCCCAAGTTAACGAGAGCTCCAGATAGTAAAGCCCATAACAACATGAAAAACTGAGAAAATCCCCACCACTAGGAGAGAGCCAAGAAAATATCTCACTAACCTCAGCAACGACCTCCCAGAAATACACCCTCCTCTCAGATAGAGAATTCAGAGAGGAAATTGTGAGGATGATTCATGAACTCAACACAACTATGGAACGAACATCCAATAAATTAAGGGAGGATATGGATGCCGCGTTGGAACGCTCCACCAAGATAATCCAGGAAGAAATGAGAGCAGAAATTTCAAAGCTACGAACAGAAGTCACACAACTAAAAGAATCAGTAGATGAAATGAAAATCTCCGTAGGAGCCCTCAATAGTAGAATGACTACAGCCGAAGACAGAATCAGTGAACTTGAAGATGAGCTGCACAAAGCATATAGACAACAGCAAATAATGGCAAAAGACCTCAAAATGGCTCTAGAGCGAGTTAGAGTCCTAGGGGACGACCTCAGGAGAAACAACATAAGAATCATGGGAGTGCCGGAACCACACGGAACCAATCCCAATGAAAAAAACACCATTAAAGACATCATTGCTAAAAAATTCCCAGAGCTAGAGAATGTGGACATCCAGATACAAGGAGTCCGAAGGGTGCCAGCTAAAAGGGACCCAAATAGAAAATCCCCAAGGCATATCATAGTCAGAATGATGGATGCCGTGGATAGAGACACAATACTGCAAGCAGCAAGATCAAAGAAGGAGATCATATACAAAGGCGCACCCCTTAGATTCACAGCAGACCTATCAGAAGAAACCCTCCAAGCCCGAAGACAATGGTGGGATATAGTGAAAAAACTTCATGAAATGAATGCCTCACCAAGAATACTCTACCCGGCTAAACTCTCAGTTAAACTTGAAGGAACCATACATTATTTCATGGACAAGCAACAGCTCCGGAACTTCATAGACTCAAGACCAAATTTAAAAGAAGGACTCAAAGGGCTACTATAAGACAAGGAAAAAGACCTATAAGAACAACAAACCCTACAAAAAAATGGCACAAAATCCAATGACAATAATCTCTCTTAATGTTAACGGGCTAAATGCACCAATCAAGAGGCATAGAGTGGCAAAATGGATTCGGAAACTAAACCCAACCTTCTGCTGCCTACAAGAAACACATCTGAATAGCCGGAACAAACACAGACTAAAAATCAAAGGATGGAAAACAATCCTGCAAGCAAACAGCCCCCTCAAAAAAAAAGCAGGGGTGGCCATACTAGTATCCGATAGCATTGATTTCAGGCTGAAAAAGATCAGAAGGGACAGCAAAGGTCATTTTATATTCATCAAGGGATATGTGCAACAGGAAGAAATCACACTCCTAAATGTATACGCACCTAATGAACGACCAGCGAAATACTTAAAAGAACTCCTAACAGAATTTAAGGAGGACATAACTAGCACCACGATAGTAGTTGGAGATTTCAACACTGCCTTATCACCTCTGGATAGATCGACAAGAACAACACTCAGCAAGGAAACGAAGGCCCTGAAGGAAGAAATGGAGGAGACAGGGCTAATAGACCTATACAGGGCTATATACCCCCAAAAGAAAGAATACACATTCTTTTCCAGTGCACACAGAACATTTTCCAAAATAGACCATGTTCTGGGCCACAAGTTATACCTTAATAGAATTGGAAAGATAGAAATTGTATCAACTATCTTTTCAGACCATGATGCACTGAAGATGGAAGTTAATCATGCACAGACTCGGAGAACCAAATCAAACACTTGGAAATTAAACAACTCACTATTGAACAATGAGTGGGTCACGGAGGAAATCAAGAAAGAAATTAAGAGATACCTCGAAACAAATGAGAATGAAGACACAAGCTACCAGAACCTATGGGACGCAGCTAAAGCTGTGTTAAGGGGAAAATTTATAGCTCTGCAAGCCTTCCTCAGAAAGGAAGAAAGGGCCTATATAGATAGTTTGACTTCGCAGCTCAAGATCTTAGAAGAGGACCAGCAAAAGGAACCCAAACCAGATCGAAGGAAAGAAATAATAAAACTTAGAGCAGAAATTAACGATATGGAAACCCGAAAAACAATCCATAAGATCAATGAAACAAAGAGCTGGTTCTTCGAGAAAATAAATAAGATTGATAAACCGCTAGCAAGACTCACAAAGAAAGAAAGAGAGAAAACCCTAATAAACCGAATCAGAAATGAAAAGGGGGACATCACAACAGAAACCAAGGAGATTCAAAGGATCATCAGAGACTACTTTGAAAGTCTGTATGCCACAAAACAAGAGAACCTAAAAGAAATGGATGAATTCCTTGACTCCTACAACCTCCCAAGACTGAGCCAAGAAGACGTGAAATACCTGAATAGGCCCATAAATATCAAGGAAATCGAAACGGTAATCAAAAGTCTCCCCAAAAACAAAAGCCCAGGTCCAGACGGATTCACTGGCGAATTCTTCCAAACATTCAAAGAAGACTTGTTGCCAGTTCTCCTTAAGCTTTTCCAGGAAATCGAAAAGACAGGAACCCTGCCGAACAGTTTCTATGAGGCACATATCTCCCTAATACCAAAAGCAAACAAAGACACCACTAACAAAGAAAACTATAGACCAATATCCTTGATGAATACCGATGCGAAGATTCTCAACAAAATACTAGCAAATAGAATCCAGCAACTCATCAAAAAGATCATACACCATGACCAAGTGGGATTCATCCCAGGGATGCAAGGTTGGTTTAACATTCGGAAATCAATCAACATAATCCATCACATCAACAAAAGTAAAGATAAAAACCATATGATCATATCCATAGATGCAGAAAAAGCATTTGACAAGATCCAACACCCATTCATGATAAAAACTCTCACCAAAATGGGTTTTGGAGGAACTTTTCTCAAGATAGTCAAAGCCATCTACCATGAACCTATGGCGAGCATTATCATCAATGGAGAAAAACTAAGGGCTTTTCCTCTGAGATCGGGGACAAGACAAGGATGTCCACTCTCACCACTTCTCTTTAATATAGTACTGGAAGTATTAGCAATAGCCATCAGGCAAGAAAAAGATATTAAGGGGATTCAGATTGGAAAGGAAGAAATCAAGCTCTCACTATTCGCAGACGATATGATACTATACCTAGAGAAACCTAAAAGCTCTAGTAAGAAACTCTTAGAAACAATTGACCTATACAGTAAAGTCGCAGGCTATAAAATCAATACCCAAAAATCCATGGCCTTCCTATATGCAAACAATGAGACAGAGGAAAGGGACATGAAAAAAGCAATCCCATTCACAATTGTGCCCCAGAAAATCAAATACCTTGGAATCAGCTTAACTAAAGAAGTAAAGGACCTCTACAAAGAAAACTATAAAACGCTACTTCATGAAATAAAAGAGGACATGAGGAAATGGAAAAATATCCCCTGCTCATGGATAGGGAGAATAAACATTGTCAAAATGGCAATACTCCCCAAAGCATTATACAGATTTAACGCGATCCCTATGGGGATACCCATGGCATTCTTCAAAGAAGCGGAGCAAGCAATCCTGAAATTTATATGGAACAATAAACGCCCACGGATAGCTAAAACAATTCTTGGGAAAAAGATGATGGGAGGCATCACCCTTCCCAACCTTAAACTCTACTACAAAGCGGTAACAATTAAAACAGCATGGTACTGGAACAAAAGCAGAACTGCAGACCAATGGAACAGGGTGGAATATCCCCACACACAACCTCAAATGTATGATCATCTAATCTTTGATAAAGGTGCAAGAGATGTGAAGTGGAGCAAGGAAAGTCTCTTTAACAAATGGTGCTGGCACAACTGGACAACCACATGCAAAAAAATGGGCTTAGAACTCGATCTGTCACCATGCACAAAAGTCAGATCAAAATGGATTAAAGACCTCAACATCAGACCACAAACCATAAGGTACATTGAAGACAAGGTAGGCAAAACCCTCCAGGATATTGAAGATAAAGGTATCTTCAAAGATGACACGGAACTAAGCAATCTAGTAAAAACAGAGATCAACAAATGGGACTACATTAAACTAAAAAGCTTCTGCACCGCAAGAGATACAGTGACCAGAATACAAAGACTATCCACAGAATGGGAAAGGATATTTACACAATACCCATCAGATAAGGGGTTGATATCAAGGGTATATAAAGCACTGGTTGAACTCTACAAGAAGAAAACATCCAACCCCATCAAAAAATGGGGCGAAGAAATGAACAGAAACTTTACCAAGGAAGAGATACGAATGGCCAAAAGACACATGAAAAAGTGCTCTACATCACTAATCGTCAGAGAGATGCAGATCAAAACAACCATGAGATACCACCTCACACCACAGAGGCTAGCACACATCCAAAAGAACAAAAGCAACCGCTGTTGGAGAGGATGTGGGGAGAAAGGGACCCTTCTACACTGCTGGTGGGAATGCCGGCTAGTTCAGCCCTTTTGGAAAACAGTATGGACGACTCTCAAAAAACTTGAGGTTGAGCTCCCATTTGACCCAGCAATACCACTGCTGGGAATATATCCCAGAAAAGCCAAAAAGTATAGTCGAAGTGACATATGCACTTATATGTTCACCGCAGCACTGTTTACAATAGGCAGAATCTGGAAAAAACCCGAGTGCCCTAGAACAGATGACTGGTTGAAGAAACTCTGGTACATATATACAATGGAATACTATGCAGCTGTTAGAAAAAATGAGGTCATGACGTTTGCATATAAGTGGATCTACATGGAAAGTATCATGCTAAGTGAAATGAGTCAGAAAGAGAGAGACAGACATAGAAAGATTGCACTCATCTGTGGAATATAGAATAATAGACTATAAGACGAACACCCAAGAATAGTAGAAATAAGTACCAGGAGGTTGTCACCATGGCTTGGAGGCTGTTCTCTCATTCTGGGCAACTCAGAGAAGGGAACAGCAAGTAAAATGTGGTTGTTGGTCATGTGGGGGAAAGATGATGTGGGCCAAATATAGACTAGAGACTGAACGCAATGGCCACTCAACACCTTTATTGCAAACCACAACACCTAACCAGAGAGAGAGAACAAAAGGGAATTCCCTGCCATAGTGGCAGGGTGGGGTGGGGGGAGACGGGACTGGGAAGGGGGGGTGGGATGTTGGGTTTACTGGTGGTGGAGAATGGGCACTGGTGAAGGGATGGGTTATCAAACTTTGTAAGGGAGAAACATGAGCACAAAAATGTATAAATCTGTAACTGTACCCTCACGTTGACTCACTAATTAAAAATAAACTATTAATAAAAAAAAAAAAGAAAATATCTAACATGACTTCTTTATTCAGTATTTAAGTTCCTGCCGTTGTGTTCTAGATCTGAAATATCTCACTAATCCCACCTTTCACTGTGAGTCCATTTGCCTTTAGATCTGATGTGAGCTCCTTGTATGAATAACGTATAAATGGAATTTTTACCCCTGTGGCCATTCTGTGTCTTTTGATTGGTGAGTTAAGATCATTCACATATATTGATTGTTGATAGATAGTGCCATCTGACTTTTGTTTGATAGTGTGTGTGTGTGTGTGTGTGTGTGTGTGTGTGTGGTGTGTTTAAGACTTTTCTTTTGGTTGGTTTTCCCTAGTGATTCTCTCACTTTTTTCAATTTTTCTTCTATGTGTGTCTGAAGAAAGATTTTCATTTTGTGGTTATCTCGAGGTTTGAATCAGACTTTCTGTATCTAATATTGTCTTTTCTGTGTTGCAATTGACTTACTGTTTTAGACCAATGAGACTCTAGTCTCTCCTTTCTCCCCTTTGTTATTTTGTTGTCGTTTTGTTTTATTTATTTCAGTTATTGTTTTTCTGATTTTTATTACACTTATCATCATACTCAGGGTTTTATATTTTTGTTTTCCTACAAAGGAATCCATTTAGATTTCTTGTAGTGGAGGTCTGCTAATGCCAGATTCCATTGATCTTTGTTTATATGGGCGAACCTTAATTCTCCATCAGATTTGAATGATAATTTTGTAAGGTAAGGTTTTCTTGTTTGGAAGATTTTACTTTTTTAAATTGTAAACATATTCCTTCATTCTTTTATAGCCTATAGCATATCTTATGAAAAATCTGATGACAATATGACTGAGATGACTTTGTATGGTACATAAATTTCCTAGAAGTATTTACTAAATTTTTCTATGATTGATATTTAATAATTTATGATATTTAATAATTTATGATGTGTTGGTGTGGTTTGGTTCTTGGTGGTCTCAGTAGTTTGGAGTATATACTTGGTTGTACTTAGTGGCTACTCCTGGTGACCATGCAGTGCCGGGCATAGAGCCACCCTGAATGCAAAGCATGTGCTTTGAACTATCTTCCTTCCAGCCCTGTTGGGTTTTTTTTTTCATTTATGAATTTGGATGAACTGGAGTAATAGCACAGTAGGTAGGGCATTTGCCTTGCATGCAGCTGATCCGGGTTTGATTCCTCCATCCCTCTCAGAGAGCCCGGCAAGCTGAGAGTATCCCACCTGCATGGCAGAGCCTGGCAAGCTACCTGTGGCGTATTCGATATGCCAAAAACAGTAACAAGTCTCACAATGGAGACGTTACTGGTGCCTGCTTGAGCAAATCAATAAACAATGGGACGACCGTGCTACAGTGCTACAGATGAATTTCGGTATTTATCAGCTTCAAGGATTTCTGTGGTTAGTTCTTTCCTTTGGGAGTTATTGGCTATTATTTCTTTGCAGAGGCATTTTTGGGGAGCCAGAGAGATAGTGCAACAGGAAAGTTGCTTGATTCAACCTGGGTGTAGTTCCCTGAGCACCACCAGGAGAAACCCTTGAGTATAGAGCCAAGAGTAAGCTCTGAGTGCCCTGGGTGTGACCCACAAACAAAACAAAACAAAAGCATTTTGCCCCTCCTATATTTTCCCCACTATCTTTATGTTTCTGCTTTTAATGAAGTCTAATAGTTTTTTTTTAACAAGAGTTTACTTTCCCATTTCGTATTTCTCTCTTCTCTTCCATTTGAGTTATTATTGGAAGTTTATTTTCAAATTTATTTTTTTTCTCTGCAAAACTGAACCTGTTTTGGGGCTGGAGCCATAGCATATGTGGTAGGGAATTTGCCTTGCACCCGGCTGACCCAGATTCAATTCCCAGTATCCCATATGGTCCCCTGAGCACTGCCAGGGGTAATTCCTGAGTGCAGAGCCATGAGTATCCCCTGTGAATTTCTGGGTGTGACCCAAAAAGAAGAAAAAAACTAAACCTGTTTTTTATTTGTTCTTACATTTCATTCATTCTGTTTTTTTCAATATTCAGAAATGGTTTATAATTTTTAAAATACCCAATCTTCTTGATGAAGAACTCCCCCTGATTCGAAAGTTATTTTCTTATTTTATTAATGTTAGTCTATGTTAATGTGCACTTGATACTCTGATTAATTTTCTTCACAAAAATTTTCTTTCTTTAAATTCATTTTTAAATTTAAATTCATTTAAATTTTCTTTAAATTCATTTTTCTTTACATGTCTTGTCTCTATGCTTAAGATCAAGATTGATTTCTGAGAGTTCGTTTTTTCATTCAGACTCTATCTTCAAACTTAACCTTCTTGGAATTTGATTTATTTTTCCACTAGGAGATGTGTTCACGTGTCTTTTGATTTGGATTTTTTAGTTTTTCTTTTCAGATTCTCAGGTGTGTGTGAGAAGAGCAGTTAATCTGTTTGGGTGTTTCCTTCTTTTGCTTCCCCTCTGAGACCACCTAGGTGTGAAATTCCCCTCCGTTCTTACTCTTTTTAAGACTAGACCCTTTCTGTCTCTTGGCTCAAGGTCTATAGCTCCAGATACGTTCTCTACATCTAGCCTGGATATACCATTGATGATTCACCTTGGTCAGAGTCACGTCTGGATCCCCCGTGATGGGGGAATGTTTCTTTTTCTTTTTCTTTTCTTTCTTTATTTTTTTTTTGCTTTTTGGGTCACACCTGGTGATGCACAGGGGTTACTCCTGGTTCTGCACTCAGGAATTACTCCTGGTGGTGTTCAGGGGATCATATGGTATGCTGGGAATAGAACCCAGGTCGACCGCATGCAAGCAAATGGCCTACCCACTGTGCTATCACTCTAGCCCCAAGTGGGGGAATGTTTCTTAACCTCTCTATATGCCAGTTCTCCTACTGTGTCCATGCTACAGGGCAGATTTGTGTAACCTGAGGCTCTGGAGGCCGGGAGAGGAGGGTCTTCTGCCACACTACTAATAAAATATCTAGAACTTTTGCCTAGTCATATGTCTTCACCTTGGGAAGATGTTACAGCCTTTTCTCTTCTTTAAAAGACCTTTTGAGTTCCCTGGAGACTTAAGTTCAGACAATTCACCCACTTAGGTCACAGCCCCAATCTCCTTGTGCTGGACTGGTTTTCTAGTCTATGGCACTGAAAGTTATGATGACACGGCCCTGTAGATTCTGTTTGTGACACCTGCTTGCTAAAATGTCTGGAATTCCTAGTCCAGTGACAGCATTCAATGAAATTTCAGCCTTCTCCATAATCCTCCAACACCATGGATTTGGGGCACCCACATAAAAATAAAGCAGGTACTTAAATTTGTCAGATGTATTCCACTGATAAACCCATGCAAGTTGTGAGCAATACATGCTTGGTTTCTGATTGTATGTTTTTTGGGTTTTGTGTTTTGTTTTCACCATACCCAGGAGTGCATAGGACTTATTCCTGCACCTGCACTCAAGGATCTCTTCTGGTAGGACTTGAGACTGAACATATGTGCTGGGTGCTGAACCTGGGTTGGTTTTATGCAGGGCAAGCACCCTACTCACTGTATTATAGCTCCGGGCCTTTGGGCTGTGTTTTAAAGTGATATTCCCTGGTGCAATCTATCCTACAGTGAGAAATGCTGGTTTAGAAGAAGACTTATTTGAAGTAAAGAAGTAAAATCTAAAATTGCATTTCAGCAAAAGTCATATAATCCAGTAAAAATTGATTCTAGGATATCGTGGTGTACAGATTTTCGCAAAGAAAAAACATTTATGATAATAGCAAAGAAATTAAATTTTCCCTAAATATTACTGATGTGTTGTTTCTAAGGTCTTTTTGGTGTAGTCCTTTTAAATTCTTTAAGGTATTTTATTATGTTATCTCCCAATAGTGAGGACTTAATTTCTTTCCAATTTGGATGCCTTTAATTTTTTTATGGCCTGATCGCTGTGGCAAGGATGTCAAAAACTATTAGACAATAGTAGACAAAGTGGACATCTCTGTCTTGTCCCTTCTCTCAGAGAGAAGGTTTTTAGTTTTTGGCTATTGAATATAATATGGTTTTGTTGTATATGGTCATTACTATGTTTAGGTATATTCCTTCTGCCCCTATTTTATTGAGGATTTTTTACCACGAATGGATGTTGAATCTTGTCAAAAAACTTTATCTAAATTTATTGATAATATCATAATACTTTTTATTTTATTTTATTTTTTTTTTTTTGCTTTTTGGGTCACACCCGGCGATGCACAGAGATCACTCCTGGCTCATGCACTCAGGAATCACCTCTGGCGGTACTCAGGGGACCATATGGGATGCTGGGATTCGAACCCGGGTCGGCCGCGTGCAAGGCAAATGCCCTACCCGCTGTGCTATCGCTCCAGCCCCTATCATAATACTTTTTAATCTTACATTTTGTTGTTATAGTATATTACATTGATTAATTTGCACATATTACTTTATTTTTGTATCCCTGTAATGACTCACACTTTACTGTGGCATTATGATCCTTTTGATATATTGTATACTCAGTTATGCCAAGATTTTGTTGGGGATCTTTGCATCTGTGTTCATCAAGGATAGAGGTCTACAATTTTCTTTTAGAGTAATATCTTTACCTTTTATTTGTATTAGGGTAATGTTAAATTAATAGAAGATGTTAGGGAGGATTTTTCTTTAAAAGTTTTGCATCAAAAATAGACTTCTGGTTGGGGCCGGAGCGATAGCACAGCGGGTAGAGCATTCGCCTTGCATGCGGCTGACCCGGGTTCGATCCTCTGCATCCCATATGGTCCCCCAAGCACTGCCAGGAGCAATTACTGAGTGCAAAGCCAGGAGTAACCCCTGAGCATCGCTGGGTGTGACCCAAAAAGCAAAAAAAAAATAGATTTCTGGCAACAATAAAAATACACCAACTGAGTGGGAAAAATATGTGCATATAATACATCATGATATAATACATCACTATCATGATGAATTATAAAGATATATAAAGGCACATAAAGCCCTCATAAAGCTCAACAAAAAAAAACATCAAAAATGTGAATAAGGGATTTATAGACATTTCCTTAAAGAAGACATATGCATGTCCAGTAGGCTTATGAAAAAGATGTTTATCATCACTTATTATTAGGGAAATAAAAATCAAAACGACATTGAAATATCATCTCATCTCAGTGATATAGGGAACTGAAAATCAAAACAACATTTAGATATAATCTCATCTCAGTGGCTGGAAATAATCTGGGTTGTTGGAAGTGTTGAAAAAAATACTTATTGTTGGTGGGAATATCATCTATGGAAAGAAGTATGTAGATTTTTTATTAAAGTAAGAATGGATCTCCTATATGAAACATTGATCCTACTTCTTGACATCTACTCCCAAAACACAGAAATATTAATTGGAAAAGATATATATACACACCTACACTCATTGCACTATCTAGAACGATGGGCAGGATATGTAAACAGGAGGTTTACTCTATGGCTTGGAAGCCAGCCTCAAATGCTGGGGTACTTGGGTTGCTTCTATATCCTGTCTGCCTCAAATGGAAAAGGCAGCTCAGATAGAGAAGGGTAAAAGGTATTTGGAGGACCAGCTTGGGTCGGGAGCTGTGAACCAAATGTAGACTATAGATCAAACACAATGGCCACTCAATGTCTTTAGTGCAAACCACAACACCCAAAAGGAAAGAGAGAACAAAAGGGAATGCCCCACCACAGAGGTGGGGTGGTGGGGGGAGGGAGTGGGAGTGCTGGGAGGGATACTGGGGTCATTGGTGGTGGAGAATGGGCACTGGTGGAGGGATGGGTACTGGATCATTGTATGACTGAAATGCAAGTACAAAAGTTTGAAAATCTCTAGCTATACCCCACCGTGATTCACTAATAAAAAAAGTTTTTTTAAAAAAAGAAACAACCCAAATGACTAATTAGAGATGAATAAAGAAGTTGTGATTTATATACATAATAGACTACTAGACTACTATGCAACTGTTAAAAAAAGACTTTTCAGTCCACTGCAACATTGTTGGAATTATAGTCTATCAGTTTAAGCTAAATAAGGAAATAAATCAGAAAGAAGACAAATTCCAGATAATTTCATCCTTCTGTGGAATATAGATACAAAATAAGGGAATCGATAAATGTTGACAAAACTTATGATCCAGGATTATAAAACTCAGATTACCAAGTAGTGAGGGTAATGTCAAGGGTGGATGGACTAGAGGTGACACAGAAACAGTAGTGAAGAGTCTTAGGCACTTTAGTGGCAGTGAAGTACTTAATTTTATGTATCAATACCATAAACATGAGCATTATTATAACTATGTTACCAAAAGGATAATGCAAAGTTTAATTGTGAGAATGTATTAGTAGACACTGGAGAGGTACTGTAGGAGTTAAGGTGCTTTTCCTTGCTAACAGCTGACCCTAGTTTGATCCCTCTCAATACACAGGGTCTTCTTAAAATGGCCAGAAGTCATCCATGAGCACGGAGTCAGAAATAAGCTATCATCACCATCATTGAGTGTGGTCCCCAAAGCAATATGCATGCATATATATGTTATTAATAAAGTATCGTGTAATTCCAGAAGTTAATGAAACAATATAAAATTCAGGAAGAAAAAGACAAGGCAAATATTGCATTCTAGGCAACACAAACAGGCTGTTCAGTGTTAAATGGATATATATTTGAGAAAATCTTACCAAGAGTTTTAAGAGAATAGTCTAGGTACAACAATGGCAAAAAGAAAAAGCTGTACAACTGACTGCTATCTCTTTGTTCTTATAGCTTTGAATTACTCAACTTCAATTTCAGATGGATCTGTGTACAGATTCTACTGCTAGATAATAATAGAGTTGATTTAGTGACTTTTTCTTACAAAGGCACCTCTTGGGAGTTTGCAACATGATACCACATCCATTGTTTCAAGTCATAAGAAATTATAGTCCAAATTGTACTATGGAGTTTCAAAGAGATGTCCCCTCTTCATTCTGTGTTTATATCACAACAATCCTCCATGAAACAGAAAATGCAAATAAAATACAAAAATGACAAATTTGTTTAAAAAGGAAACAAAGTTATCAAAGCAAATAGCATTGAGGATTCATGCTACTGGAAAGACGGAAAAACCCTTAGAGTGAGTTTAATATTCCACTTGATTATTTCCCATTAGAGAATTTGTCAGTTCTGGATCATACAGGGCTAAAAACCTGGTAAACCTTGTCTAATCTCTCCTCATCTCACAGAGCGGGGAGACAAAAATCAGAGTTCAAGTCTCCTTCTGTTTACATGTACCTGGAGCTCTAACCTTGTTTTCTTTTTAAGAATCTTGCTGATTCCAACCTTGTGGGACTAGACTTTCCGAAACCAAGAACAATGTGGAAGAAAAGCTGAGAGGACTTCTTCTCTAAGAAAGAGGTGGGTAAAAGACCCCAAAGATAGTTGAGCACTCGGCCCAAATTTGAACGCCATTACCACTGGCCTTCCAAGCACCACCAGTATAAGATCAGAAGCCAGCACACTTTGGGGGTGGCCTTGGTGGTACCTGGCACTGCATCCTCAGCTCTTCATCCTTAGCACTAAATCTTCCATCCCATTTGATGGAGATCACCAAGAGTGACAATAAGCATTTCTTGGGAGAGTCCCCCCTGCAAAAAAAAAATTAAAATTTGGCCAGAGAGATAGTTTTAAGAGTTTGGGCATATGCCTTATATACAATTGACTCCTTTTTTGAGCCCTGGCATGACATATAGTCACTTGAGCTTCTCTAAGAGTGATTCCTGAGCACAGAGCCAGGAGCAAGCCGTTAGTACAGCAGGTGTGCCTCAACACACACACACACACACACGCACATAAGGAAAAAAGCATTCACATGAAATTTCCCCACGTATTATATTTACAAAGCATTGGTTTTTAAGCTGGTTTTAAGATAACTTTTATCCTAATCAGTAAAGTATTGTAAACCATGATGCCTAAAATTTAAATTAACCCACTTGTCTATAGTTGGACATTGATGTTGTGGCATACATGCACAATGGAACACTATACACCTCTCAGAAAGAACAAAATCATGCAATTTGCTGCAACATAGATGGAACTTGAGGACATCAAGCTGAGTAAAGTCAGTCAGAAGGAAAAGAGCAAATGATTTCGCTCATATGTGGGGTTTAAGAGTACACCAACCACAAAGTAGCAACAAAGAAAACAAAGAGAATTGATCCATGCAATTATGGGGCTAAGGGGATGAAGGGGAGGGGCGTTGGGGTCCTTAGACTCTAGAGGCAGGTACACTGGTGATGGGTTTGATGTAGGAATTATGTGCATGCAAAATTATCATTAACAGTATTGTAAGTTCCAGAGCCTCAATTAATAAAAGATTAATTAAATAAATTAAATAAAACTGTGAATAATGAAAAAAATTAAGTTTAAAAAATTGAGTTTATTTTTTATTAATTTTTTATTATTACACCATGAGATAAACAGTTACAAAGTTAAAAATTGAGTTTAAAAGTTAGAAACAAATAAATCACTATACACTAATGCTAAAATTTAAAATAAGAATAAATAAAATCACTTTCATTAGCATGCAACTGTGAAAGACAGGCAATATGAATGTCTCCCTACACACACACACACACACACACACACACACACACACACACACACATAGCTATAGAACAGTGGGTAGGGCATTTGCCTTGCATACGGTGGACATGGATTCGATTCCTATGCCCCTCTCGGAGAGCACGTTAAGCTACTGAGAGTATACTGCCCACACAGCAGAGCCTGGCAAGCTACCCATGGCATATTCGATACGCCAAAAACAGTAACAAGTCTCACAATGGAGACAGTACTGGTGCCCACTTGAGCAAATCAATTAACAACAGGACGACAATGCATGCTATATATATACTTAGAGGTGGGGCACACCCAGCAGTGATCAGAGATGACCCCAGCTCTGTGCTCAGGTATAATTCATGGCAGTGCCAGGTCAATGACATGCAAGGCAAGTGCCCAAAACCCTGTACTATCTTTCAGGCAAAGTTGAATATACAGTTAGTCATAAAGCATAGATTCTAGATATGAAAATAACAATAAAACTGCAATCAAATTTTTGATGTTATTTATTTTTGGCATTTCTTTTTAAAAAATTTTTATTAAAGAGACATGATTTACAAAGTTACCGATAGTTGAGGTTTAGGCATACAATAATTCAACACCAATCCCTCAACCAATGTTCCCAGATTCCTCCCCGACCCAACCCTCATTCCACCCCTGCCTGTCAATTTGACAAGCACATTAGAAAGTGTCAGTGGTTTCTGCTTAGGTCTTATGTTTTCAGTTTTGCTGAATCTGTTTTTTGCATGTGGCCATACCCCTCACTCACATCACTGGTATAACTGAAGCCCTGATGTCTGTTCCCCCATTGCTTCTAGTTATCTTCTACCCCCCTTGATTTCAATAAAATTTCTAATTAGTACCAAATTAAACACAGCTAAGAAAAAAATAAGAAGGGTAAAACCTAACAGTAAAACTGACTTGCAAGCAGAATCACATACAAGAAAATATAAGAAAAATACAGAGTAAAAGATAAAAGACATCTGGGTTATAGCATAATATAGTGAATATGTTAATACAGCAGATATTTTTGTAACTGAGAAATGTGTATGAAATTAAAGATTTCAGACACATGATTTTCTACATCTCACCCTAAAAAGAATGAAAACATATCAGGTGGCTACTATAATAGCTTGAGTTTACTTCCCAGAAGTTTCTAGACTATGGTGTAAGGAAGAGAAATTGAGACAGAGCTTAATGATACCCCTGTGAGTCTGATAGAAAATATTGTAGCTCTGCACTGAAGCTGTCATCCCGTTGTTCATCGATTTGCTTGAGCGGGCACCAGTAACATCTCCATTGTGAGACTTGTTGTTACTGTTTTGGCATACCGAATATGCCATGGGTAGCTTGCCAGGCTCAAAATATTGTAAATCTAAAAAAACCAAAGCAGTAATAAGTCAACTGAGCAGAACACAGGTGAAAAGATTTCCTTGCAGAAGGAGCTCTTGAGAACTGGAAAGGGTTCCCCTCAACTCATTACTGATTATGAACATCTAGAGATGTGAAATACAATGTTTGGGATGAAAAATTTAAAGGGCTAGTCTAAGACCAGATTAAAATAGACATAGATTAGTTTTAAACATAAAACAAAAACATAAAACATAAAACAAAATATACTTAAACACGAATGTTGAGTTGTGAGAAACTTTCAGTATTATAATATCAAAGAATGGCGGGCTGGGGCTGGCACCAGCTCCGGCTCGCGCTCTGCCGGGATTCGAACCGGGTGGCCATGCGTTTGCACGGCCGCTCTGCTGCTGTACGCCCAACATCCGGAGCCAGATGGATGACTTCTGAACCCAGCAAGTGCTCCCAACCATGTCCTCAGAACAGTAATGCACTGGGACTGTGAGCTGTGCTATGCGATTTCTGGCAGAATTTTCCCTGGACTTTATACAGAAATCCCAAACCACGCCGACGCAGCTGCGTCTGCGCGACTTAACATTTACAATTGTCAGCAATGTGAAATGGTTCCTTTTGAACAGGTCTGACTTGGGGGGGAAACTCCAAATAATAACAGTAAGTTTTTGTTGAAATATTGAAGATTATTAATGTAGCAGCCACCTCTCTGGACTGTGAACTAAGCAAAAACCCCACGCTGGCCGACGAGGCATGGCGTACACCATACTATGAGGCATGGGAAGGGGGATGACGGGGAAAAAAAAAAGGGAAAAGGAAAAAAAAAAAGAGAAAAGTTATGTACTTGTAGCAGTGGGGCTACATATTTCTTCATTTCCAGCAATGTAAAACTAATTATCAAATGCTTCCTTGGTAGTAGGTCTGTCTCTCTTGGGTGGAAACTCCAACAACTATAGTGAGTTTTGTAGTGAAATATGGAATGTAATCAAGGTAAAGAGAAAATGAAGTGAAATTCATTAGTTATACAGTAGGGGGTAGGGGGTGGGGGCGGGGGGTATAGTTGGGTTTTTGGTGGTGGAGTATGGGTACTGGTGAAGGGATGGGTGTTTGAATATTGTATAACTGAGACATAAACCTGAGAACTTTGTAACTTTCCACATGGTGATTTAACAAAAAGTTAAATAAAAAAATAATAATATCAAAGAAGGATAGCTGGAAAGATCACTGTCACTGTCATTCCATTGCTCATCGATTTGCTCAAGCGGGAACCAGTAATGTCTCCATTGTGAGACTTGTTTGTTACTGTTTTTGGCATATCGAATACGCCACGGGTAGCTTGCCAGGCTCAGTGCGGGCAAGATATTCTCGGTAGCTTGCTGGGCTCTCTGAAAGGGGTGGAGGAATCGAATCTGGGTCGGCCACGTGCAAGACAAACACCTCTGCCTCTGTGCTATCACTCCAGCCCAGCTAGAAGATATTTGTTACATAAATTGACAAAAACTTATTCAAATTTCAAGAAAAATGTGAACTCTCAGATTAAGTTCAATAAAACCCAAGTACAAGAGGCATGAAGAAAACTAATAACAAATTTCCCAAATCAATGACAAAGAATTATTCTTAAAATAATACATGATATGCAGAAAAATTAGTAGAATTATAGTAGAGTTATATTTAAAACATGGGCTGGAGCAATAGAACAGCGGTTGGGCTTTCGCCTTTCACGAGGCCGATGCGTGTTCGATTTCTCCACCCCCGTTGGAGAGCCCAACAAGCTACTGAGAGTATGGAGCCCGCACGGCAGAGCCTGGCAAGCTACCCGTGTGTATTGGATATGCCAAAAACAGTAACAATAAGTCTCTCAATGAGAGACGTTACTTGTATCCGCTTGAACAAATCAATGAGCAACGGGATGACAGTGACAATGACATACACAAAGTAAAACATGAAACAGTCATTTTTAAAGAAAAATAATATAAGTTAGAAGACAATTGAACATTTAAAACACTAAAGTAAAAATTTTAACCCTCAGTTCTATACCAAGAAGAACTAATTTTTAAAAATAAAGATAAAATATGAGCCTTTTAAACATAGAAAATCTAGAAACTATTCATCACTTTTACACCAGCACTATAATAATGTTAAAGAAATCATTCAGAAAGAAGTAAAACAGCCAAATAAATATTTAAGTCAACATAAAGGCATGAAGAGGGAATAGTAAATTTTGAGTAGAGGAAAGAGACATTATTCTTATTTTTTAATCTATTAAAAATGTAATTATCTGGTTAAACCAAAATGATAAGAGTATATTATGGTATTTATGGCATGTTAGAATAAAATATAACAATAAAAAATGCCAAGTGAGAGAGAAATAGAAGTAAATAAGTATTAATATTACTTACATATGAGAATAATATCACTGTCACTGTCACTGTCATCCCGTTGCTCATCGATTTGCTCAAGCAGGCACCAGTAACATCTCCAGGTGAGACTTGTTGCTACTGTTTTTGGTATATCAAATACTCTATGGATATCTTGCCAGGTTCTGCTGTACGGGCAAGATACTCTCGGTAGCTTGCCAGGCTCTCTGAGAGGGCCGGAGGAATCAAACCTGGGTCAGCCACGTGCAAGGTGAACACCCTACCCGCTGTGCTATTGCTCAGAGAATAATATATAGTATAATATAATTAAAGGAAGATTTTTATTGCTGACAGATATACTATACCCCCTAAAATGTGATGAAAATAACACAACAAAATTATAGCCAGCATATCAACAAATAAGATGAAATAAAATCATAACATATTTTCAATTTCTCTAAATGAAGACAAAAAAGCAGGTAATATGATAAAGAACAGATACAACTAATAGAACACAATGATCAAGATGGCATATTTAAACATGGCTGATTAATAATAACATCAATAACAAATGGCCTAAGCATTCTAATTTGAATACTCACATTGCCAGAAGAGATTTCAAAATAAACAATACAGAAAAAATGCTCTATCTAAAAAACATCTGCCTTAAATTTAAAATACAATGCCCTAAAGTTTAATAAGGGCTAGGGGAAATTATAAAATATTTTAAATGAATGAAAACACAACATATTGAAATTAGTGAGGTACAAATAAATAAGTGCTTGAAGGATAATTTATACCATTAAATGTTTGTACAAAACAAACAAAATTAATAACCTGAGCTTCTACTCTAAAAATAAACACAAAAATAAAAATACACTAGGCCCAATAGAAAAATAATAAAAGAAACTAATGAAACTGAAAATAGGACAATAATCACTTGTATTACTTGTCATCCCATTGTTCGTCGATTTGTTTGAGTGGGTGCTGGTAACATATCCAATAGAAAATGACCAATAGAAGAATAATAATAGAAATGAATGAAACTGAAAACAGGACAATAATAGGGGGAAAAAGAACCAAGTGTATAAATAGAGATACACAGCCAGATAGCACCCATACTGGTGAGAGAAGGCCATCACTACAGACCCAGCAGAAATTTTAAAAGATCAAGAGCTACCTGCAAATCTTACCTGTCGGAGTCCACAAGGAGTCTGCCAATAGTTTCAATTCCTAGGTTTCACCAAAACCACAGTTAATCAGAACTTCAGGGTCAACATGGGAGGAAGACATGCCAGATTTTATCTTCTTGAGAACACCTCAGATGACAGCTAAAAAGTACAGATGACATACAGTAGGGTTAGCTAGTCTCCAAGCTTTGTGACTGGAGATATGGGGAGAGATGGGAAAATTTGTGTTTTATTGACTTATATTATTAATTCTAAATCTGCACTCTCTAGAAGTAATTTGTTAGGGACTCTATAATTTGTCAGGGCAGCTGGTATAAATAACAATTGTACATGTACAAATTTAAAGATTCGTCCTTTTTCCAGCTTTTTTTGGAAAACAATATGGGCATTCTTTAAAAAACTAGAAATTGAGCTTCCATATGACTCTGTAATACCACTTCTGGGAATATATCCTGAGAGTGCAAAAAAGCACAGCAGAAATGACATCTGCACCTGTATGTTCATTACAACACTGTTCACAATAGCCAGAATCTGGAAACAACCTGAGTTCCTGAGAACAGATGACTGGTTAAACAAACTTTGGTACGTCTACACAATGGAATACTACACATCTACTAGGAGAGATGAAGTCATGCAATTTGCTTTTAATTGTATGCACACGGAGAGTATCATGCTAAGTGAAATGAGTCAGAAAGAGAGGGACAGACATAGGATGACTGCACTCATTTGTGGAATATAAAATAACATAATATGAGACTGACACCCAAGGACAGCAGAGACAGGGCCAGGAATATTGCTCCATGGTTAGTAGCCTGCCTCATGAGCTGGGGAGAAGGCAGCTGGAATAGAGAAGAGGTCACTAAGTCAATGATAGTTGGAGGGACAGTTCAGGATGGGAGATGTGTGCTGAAGGTAGATGAAGGACCAAACATGATGGCCTCTCACTCTCAGTATCTGTATTGCAAATTATGATGCCCCAAGATAGAGACAGAGTATGGGGGAAATTGTCTGCCACAGAGGCGGGGCGGGGGGGCGGGGAGTGTGTGGGAGGGGGATACTGGGGACATTGGTGGTGGGAAATGTGCACTGATAGAGGGATGGGTTTTCAGTCATTGTATTACTGAAGGGCTAGAGTGATATCACAGCGGTAGAGCGTTCGCCTTTCACTCGGCCAACCCGAGTTCGATTCCTCTGTCCCTCTCGGAGAGCCCGGCAAGCTACCAAGAGTATTGCGCCCACACGAGAGAGCCTGGCAAGCTACCCATGGTGTACTGGATATGCCAAAAACAGTAACAAATAAGTCTCACAATGAGAGACGTTACTGGTGCCCACTTGAACAAATCGATGAGCAATGGGATGACAGTGACAGTGACGGTGACAGTGTAACACTGAAACTCAAACATGAAAGCTTTGTAACTATCTTATGGTGATTCAATAAAAAGAGATTTAATAATAAAAAAGGTTCATTCTTTTTTCTTTACCACAAACATTGAGGTTGAAGGGCAATAGGTGCATCTTTCCATGTGCATTTCCCAGAGAATTTAAGGACTAAACTCATCTGCAAATAAATGATGAAGCAGGGGCCGGAGCGATAGCACAGCGGGTAGGGCGTTTGCCTTGCACGCGGCCGACCCGGGTTCGATCCCCGGCATCCCATATGGTCCCCCAAGCACTGCCAGGAGTAGTTCCTGAGTGCAAAGCCAGGAGTAACCCCTGAGCATCGCTGGGTGTGACCCAAAAAGCAAAAAAAAAAAAAAAAAGAAGCATTCCAGTAGCAAATGTCCACAAGACACTTTAGAGATTCCGTCTGATACCTCTTTTTTTAGCTGTAATACCAACCTTTTCTTTATTTCCTGAAATGCAATTGAGAACAATCTAGTTGGAATTATATTATCATGAAGTTTAAAAATATATCTACTTAATATTATTGGGCTGGAGCGATAGCACAGCAAGTAGGGCATTTGCCTTGCACTCGGCCAACCCAGGTTCAACTCCTTCACCCCTCTCGGAGAGCCTGGCAAGCTACGGAGCGTATCTCGCCCAAATGGCAGAGCCTGGCAAGCTACCCGTGGCATATTCGATATGCTAAAACAATAACAAGTTTCACAATGGAGACATTACTGGTGTCCGCTTGAGCAAAGCGGTGAGCAACAGGATGACAGTGACAGTGACAGTGATATTATTAAGTAAGTCACTCACAAAACTGTTTGACACTCATTAGCAACTGATGATTCTCAAAACTCTGAAAGTGATAGTCCACTAACTAATCATGATACTGTCATTTGTGAGCTCACAGCACTGAGAAACTGACTTATCTGTTGGGCAAAGGAGGAAAAATCTCTGGTCATAAGCAACTCTCATCACCCAGGGATTCACACTGGCTCAGACAGGCAAAAGTACTGGCAGACTACATCCTATTACATACTGTTTAAATAAAGATTTGCAAGGAAAATAAATTCATGGCAACATTCATTATTGATCATTCTCAAAACTGTCTAAAGAATTTCCCCAGAGGGCTTAAAAAAGAAATTAAACATTGCTTTCCTGAGTTGTTTCCTGCCGCTTTTCCGCTTCATTGAGCTTGCTCCCATAATTGTGTGTGTTCCTATAGCCACATAATGTTTTAATATCGCTGAATTATTTCACGTAACTTTTGGGTCATTTGTCAACAATTTGGGTGTCAATAGCTAAAATAATGTTATAATAGTAATAATTATGATAAGAAAGCATTCCTAGTGTTTCCTTTTACCAGCAACTCTTAACTCTTCATTTTTTAAAAAACAAGACTTAGATCTGATCCATCCAACTATTCAAATAGCCAACTCTAAATCTATTTCTCTTTACTCATCTCACTTAACCACCAATGGCCACCATCACTTTATAAATTTTTTTGCATTCTCTGATGTCATAGTTGTTTATCACAATTTTCATGAATTCTGTCTCATGAGTTCATCTTCTGTTACTAACCAACTATTCTATGTCTGGATCAGCTAACATTCCCTGGTTTTTTTATGTTCAAAACATTGACTTTCTACTCCTTCTGTTCAAAACGCTTTATCAGACAATATCAGGTCATATCTTTAAAATGGCAAATGGCCAAGTCTCTTTTATTCAAGGTAAGTTTTGTCCAATATTAAGAAATAAATTATAATTAAGCTACCAAAAATGACAATAATACATATTTTTCAGCCCAGCAAGCTACTGAGAGTATCCTGCCCCTGATACTGAGAGTATCTTGCCAGAGCCTGGCAAGCTACCCATGGGTATTCGATATGCCAAAACCAGTAACAAGTCTCACAATGGAGACGTTACTGGTGCCCGCTCAAGCAAATCGATGAGCAACAGGATGACAGTGACATGTTTTTCATAGTTAAAAAAAGACATTTGTTAAAATTTAACACCAATTCTTAAAATTTAAAGCTATAGAATACCAAAAATAAAAATTTGACTCCAGAAACCAGAGTGATAGTACAGTCATTAGGGCATTTTCCTTGCATGTGGCCAACCTGGGTACGAACCCTGGCACCCCATGTGGCGCCCCGAGTCCAATAGGAGTGATCCCTGAGCACAGAACTAGGAGTAATCCCTGAGCACCACTGGGAGTGGCCCATAGCAAACAAACAAACAAAAATTGACTTCACATGGTTTATAAAAATCTAACTCAAGTCAACTATCATACATTATGCCCTCATAATAAAATATTACAATTATTTCTTTAAAGAGAAAATATTAACAAGTGTGCCCTTTATTACTGCTACTATTTCAAATGTTTCTGACAGTTCTAACCAAAGCAATAAGATAAGAAAAGATATATAAAATATAAATTCAGGAAATGATAAGGGGAAAGGGTCAGTATTTATATATTTTATAACTATCAAAAATATGCTTGAAAAAATTAAAGCTAATAGTAATATGGTCAAATAACATATATCACAAATGTATCATTTTCATGGAATAATGACCAATTAAAATATAACCAATGGTATATTAAAAATGACCAGGATAAGTTAGTATGAATAGAAGAACATGCTGGACACCGTAGTATTATATATATGTACACATAGTCAAATATAATTTAATCCATGATTAAATTTATGTTTATTCTGTTATTTAAAAAGTAAATAGTTAAATCTCAAAAATAGTTTTGAAATAGGAAGTTTCATTTTGTGAAAATGACAACTTTGAAATTACGTGTCAGACATAAAATGACTCGATTCATTCACAGGGTAGATTTATATACTCATTTCTCTTCTCAATAAAAATTTCAAGCTTTTTGTTTATTTGGAGGTCACACCTTTCAGTGCTCACACTTCTGGCTCTGTGCTCAGGGATCACTCAGGCGAGCATGTGTGGTATCAGGAACTGAACCAATTTTGTCAGTGTGCAAGATCCCTCAATCTGAATCTGAAGAGGTGGTTACTTATCTTCACAGAGGATTATTCTCGCCTATATATGGAGTTTGAGTATGTCTGTGTCAATATATACACTTAGCTATGTATATATGTACTAAAACAACACACTTCCCAAACTTATTACTGAAAATAATGAGATCTTCAGCTTCTATAAAATTCCCCCATGGTATCTGTTGGGATTCACGATATATATGTATGTAACTTCTCGTACATTTTCATTGCACAGTTCTCTATGCCATGCTATTTCAACGAGTGAGTGTACATAACTACTACTAATATTTATACTGATGGTGCACTTTTTATGCCTCCCTTGTCATTTTTCAGATAAGAAAACAACTATTCTGAGCAGGTAAATAATGGTCTCAAGTTCCCAAGGATGGCAGTACCGAACATAAGACTTGATTCGTAATTGCTTTCCTACCCGCCCGCAGAGGAAACTGCAGGGCCTGGACGGGGAGCCCGGGTGTTTCTCCCCACAGATCAACCTGCCTGACAGGTCTTCTCAGTACTTACCAGGTTCCCGAATGTGACCCCTCACCTCACAAGAGTCAAATTATACAAAGGAGGGAAGAACTTGTTACAAGAGGTCCACACTGTCCCGCAGTGTCTGCCAAATACCTCTCCCAAATGATGAATTAAACATTAGTTAGAATCCCAAAGAATTAACCAGGGAGATGCCTATGCCTCTCCCAATGGCCACTGAGTGAGGGTCAAGAAGAGAGGGGCCAGAGATATAGTACAGCGGACAGGATGCTTGCCTTTCATATGACCAACTCAGCTTGTCTTCAGCTCCCCAGGAATAAACCCTGAGCATCACTGGGGGTAGCCAAAAAAAGCCAAACAACAGTAACAACAACAAAAGAGCAAGAAGGGTGACCTAACGCTATCCTAAAGACCTGAAGATATGACTAAAGATATCCACCAGCACTTCTGTCAACGAAGATTTGAGAAATCATGCACTGCTCCATCCAATTGACAGCCACGCTAGAAGTCTTATCTTCATGAATCCATGATTGTAAAAATCTCATGGAAATCCATCGTTATGACAAAAAAACTTTAGAAAAAAATCTGAACATATTTTTCCAGTAATTATTTACTTGGAAGACCAGCAGTAAGTAATTAAGATATCTGAAGACAAGCGAACTCAGTGAAACAAAGGTAGACAACTGTCAGCAAAGTAGCTCTTTTGGTTATGTCTAATTAACAAAGATTTTTAAGTCATACTGGCATTGGACAAGGCTTAGGAAATGGCTGTCTGAAGAGAAAGGAAAGTATCATGCAAACTTCTGGCAGACTCCATCATTCCTCATCTGTGAGTCTATCCTTGGAAGTCATTGCGTGGGTATAAAGAGTGAATTTTCTAACCACTCTGTAACTGCAGTGTTTAGAATAAGAGACTGTTTTTAAGAAATCCAGGTGTCCAGAAGCAAGGATGGTGAGGAAATCAGGGCGGATTCACAGAAGAAAACGGCGTGACAATATTTTTCATGTGGATCTGTGATCATGGACTTGGGGGAAAAAAGCATATAATATAAAATTAAGTTAGAAAAGAATATGTGCAAGCCACTCTTTAAAATTATAATTGCATAATTATAATTGCACATATAGTTGTATGTCTTTTTTAAAACTCCAAGATCTGAAACCTCTGAAAACAAAAGACTTCAGTGGATGAATACCAAATCATGAATGATAGTTATCTTTGGAGTTTTTATTTTTCTTCTCTCCTTCCTTCCTTTCTTCCTGCCTGCCTGCCTGCTTGCCTGCCTTCTTGCTTTTCTCTCTTGATAGTCTGTACTTTCAAATGTTTCTAGGATTTCTTTTATATGTATGACATAAATACATGTATATCACATGAGCTTCCCAGCTCTTCTGCAGTTTTCACAAAGGACATGCTGACCAGCAGGCAGGCAGGGTAGAAAGCGAAGACACAGAGCATCACTCTGAGAGTTGGCCTGGGATGCTCCTGGTCTTTCCAGCTTCCTGCTCACAGAGAGGCGAGGCTGGCTCAGGCCCCGACGGTGACGCGGCGACGGCGACAGGGAGGTGTGCGAAGCGGGCGCGAGCTGTGCCAGCTCTCGCTAATCCTCTGCAGTATGGTTCGCTGCTAATTTGTCATGGCACATATTTGCCTTATGTCTAATTAGCATCAAATTGCAAACTGCTATTTGCTAACAATTTGTTGCATCAATCTGCTTGAAAATCTATAGTTTAGAATTGGATTGCAACTTACCCTGTCTATCAAAATTCTAGTTCACACATACACAAAATAACTTCCCTTTCCCGCCAAAAATGTCGCAATGTTTGCAGTGGCACAAAAGGAGAGTGATGTGGTGTTTTAATTTTTTTTCAAAGAAGAAGAATAACCCTGGGTTGTTTCCTTTTGAAAGTCCTGGCTTCAATTCCCCCCGGGCCTGGGAAGATGGTTTGCATGTTGCCCATACCCAGAGACAGCGATGGTCCAGGCCTTTCTTCAAGACTTTCCAGGAAAATCAAGACTCCTAGAAGGAACAGAAGTCCAACCTTCAAGTCTCAGGAATAGGGTGACCATATCAAAGTGTGCAAAACAGAATCCAAGTTCTCCAGGTCCGTCCCTGCCCCAGCCAAGGCACTGCAAGCCTCCGGCAGCACTCTGCAGTGACGCCCATATCCTGCCAGCCTTCACCCAAGGAATCAGCTGAATAGTTTCCTTATTGACAGACCTTAAGACTGAGACTGAGAGAATAAATGTCATATGTGGCACAGGTGGCAGAGCGGGAATGAAAAGCCAGTCAGTGACATTTCATGGCCGAGTTGACCCTCTAAATATCAAGGATCCCAGGAATAATAACAATCATGATAAAATTATCAAATGACATATGAATAAAAATAGGAACAACCAGTAAGGCCACAGAGAACATGAAAATACGAATACAAAGGAAATTACATCGAATAATTACATCTCACTTGGGACTATGACCTTGTGGGAGACAAACATCTAGTTGGATGTTTGACTCTTTGACTTGGCAACATGCCCCAAGTGTATCCCTCAGACTTCTACTCACTCCACACAGGCACCAGGGTCCAAGCCACATGAATAACAATTGGTAGGGAGTCTGACAGGAGGCCAAAGTCTGAGTGACATTGGCCTAGACCCCTTTGTCCTCATTTGCTGGGCGAGGAAAGAAGTCCCGGAACAGGGTGGTAATTCAGGACCACCTCAGTGCCTGAGGCAATCTTCTCAAGACACTCCTTTCATTAGAACCCCTCAAGCAAACACGTGGCCATGGGGTAAAAATCTCTCACAGCTTGCCACTCCTATCCTCCACTCCCTAAATATCAAGGTCCCCTGAAGAACCATCTTGCTTGGGCAAAACATGTCTACCCAGTACGGCCGTTCCCCCCATATGAAAATTGAACAATCACATGATCCAGCAATCCCATTCTAGTTCTCTGGAAGAAATTAAAAACAATTTCTCAAAAGAATATCTGCACCCCATGTTCATTTCAGTATTGTTTGCAATCACCAAAATAGGGGCAACACCTGTCTGTCAATGAATGAACGGAAGAAAAAGACAGGGCTTCTGTTCAGATACAGTTAAATACTATTCAGTCATGAAAAACAGGAAATCCCATCCTTGGCAACAACCTTGACTCATCTTAGGGCATTGTGTTAGGTAAAATATCTCAGACAGAGGAAAACAAATACTGTCTCATTTATATGTGGAATCTAAAAAAGCAAAACTCAGAGAAGAGTTGGTGACTGGCAGGCACAGGGAAAAGTGGGGATGGATGGAATGGTGGAAAAGTACAAGCTTTTAGGTGTCAGATGAACAAATTCTGGGGCTCTAAGATACAGTACGATTGTATCTTAGATACAGTACGATGATTGTAAGATACAGTATGGCTAATAAGAGTGTATCATAAACTTGAGAGTTGCTAAGAGAGAACATCTTAAATGTTCATGCCCAAAAAAGAAATGTTAATTATGGCATGGGATGGAGGTGTTAGCTAATGCTATGGTGGTGATCATTTTGTAATATGTAAGTGTATGAAATGAACACATTATATATTATACACCTTAGATTTGCACAACACTATATGCCAATTATATCTGACAAAATCAGAATCTGACAAAAGCTTCCACGTTGATATATTAACTAATAAGTTGACTGTGATATTGTCATTACAATAAATAGTCAAAACCTCTACTTCGAGAGCGTCTCCTTGGAATTCCTTGGGTATAGGGAAGATTATTGAAGCAGATTATCAAAGGAGATAGAGAAATCACAAAAATCCTGGGAATTTACACAATAGCTCTCTCTTCACACCCATAAACACAGACAAGAGTAGTTTGATGTGCAGGACTAACATTCCTTTACCAAATGTTCTGGTGCACTTGCAAGAATCACAGCCTGTGATTGGTATTGGACCAGGAAAGGAGCGAAACTATCCTAGTCATGTCAGAGTAAAGGTATGTAAAGGCACACAAAGTGGTTACGCGAGGCAATGAGGTAAGTTCTTAGGCAGAAGGCACTTCAGTCTGGGTTAAGCAAAGATGGACTCTTGGAGTTGAAAATAACTGAACTGAAACACGAGAAACAGAAAGAAGGATGGAAAAACTATCCAGATAGAGTGAGGGCAGGTTGCAAAAACTCAGACGTACTGAGGTCTGCTGGGAGAAAGAATCTCTAAGGGGCAGAGTTCAGGGTCACTGGTGAGTACCTAGACTCTCTTCTGCCATTGAGTGAAGCACCTTTCAACCAAAGACACTTCGAATGTCTGCAGAGGAAGTCATTCCCTATACTGCTCCCTGATAATAAAATTTGTAGTCATTTTTTCATTGAGCTCAATGTAAATTGAAGGAAGATTTTGAGCTGATTCACACAGGCCCAGGAAGCAAGAAGCTTTCCTCACATGTGCTCTTGGAATGTTTCTTTAAATTCAATAGTACATGAACATCTTCCTAAGCTGGGATTCAAATAGATATGATGCTACTAGGTACTAGATATGCATTTGTCTATACTGGAAGGAGGCAGACACTGCATAGATCTGCAGTCAATGCAAGTGCACTTGGAAGTGAATCGAGAGGTGCCCAGGAAAAGTAAATCATCCTCCAGCAATTACACTCAGAAGGAGAAGGAAGGCCAGACTCAAAAACAGTGTTTAGGGATAGTGGTCCGAGTCCACTTCAATAAGCATGTCTATCCCCCACAACCTACATATATACAATTTCAGCCTCCAGATTAATTAAAAAATAAGACTTGGGGTCATGAAAGTAGGCAGAACAGTTGGTGAGATCCAGAGTTCTGAGACCTCAGATTTGCCAGGATATGGGGAAGATCCTCACCATCTTCTACATAAGCCAAACAGAATTATGAAACCAGACGTCTATCAAGCCCCCCCCCCAAAAAAAAAGTCTCTGTCACAGACAGTATCCAAGAAGACCAATAAATGTCTTTCTGTTAGGTCTAAGTGTTATCTCTTTAGGATTGGTTTTGATCTGATATCCAAAATGAGTACTCCTTAGATGCCTGCAGTCAAGATTCTCTGACCCTACTGCTTAGGTGGGGTGAAGGTTCTCCCAAATGCTATCTTCTACTTCTAGCTAAGTAAAGCCCCAAGTTTTCAGCAATAAGAAGTTTCTAGGAGACCTGTGACATTAATTAAAGGGACGATGTCAACTGAAGTAAAACACCCCGAGAATCTGTTCTGTCTGCCTGTGAGGGAGCCAGCCTAGGATCTCTGTACCCCGGGGCAGGCCCCACAACAGGCCATCCTTATGTCACTCTTCTGCCTATATGTCACTTCAATCTGTCCCTTTTGCTGTAGTCTAGCAACATCTCTGTGGATTCCACATACCCCAGGTCAACATGCCAGGCCACCAACTATAGACTTCTTCACTTTGATGTCTTGCTTTTCA
The DNA here is from genome assembly GCF_027595985.1 of Sorex araneus. Lineage (NCBI taxonomy): Eukaryota > Metazoa > Chordata > Mammalia > Eulipotyphla > Soricidae > Sorex > Sorex araneus. The sequence continues at coordinate 37,212,161 of NC_073309.1, forward strand.
AGAATAATTACTGGGTGCCTAAAACGTGAGCCTAGTTACAGCTTGTGCAAGAAGATCACACTAAAATCAATGGTGCACAGTCTCCCAGTCTATCAAAGTCTTTTGCAATGTTAATGGATCAGTGGTCCTAAGAGAGGTGTGTTCCTGCTTGCCTGAATCAAAACCAGGCTCCTGCGAGGAACCCTCCTGTCTAACCAGACTGCTAGCCCCTCTCGGAAAATTCCATTCTTTCTGAAAAATTGGTTCATTCTCTGGGTTGAGAGAATAGCTTCACTGGGAAAGAGCAATGGCCTGTGCTGTAAAGATTGTCCTGTACCTGAAATTACAAGTTTGTCCCCATCCTGCGGAGATGAGATAGAGCTACAGAGACAAGGAGGGACCTGTGCAGGTCCCGTCCAACAGTTAATATGTTTGGAAACCGGATCTAGAACCATGTGCCCTGGCTCTGGGTCTAAAGCTCTTTTTCTCTGTCTTTGGCCAAAATGACATTTCACTCTGGATGCATTCCCTCCTAGAACCCATGCAAGTCGAGAGCCAAGCCACACGGCTGGCCAGGAGGGTGGTCTGCACTGTCCCCTAGTTGGGCACTGGTAGAGGTGCCAACCACACTTCCCTATGTGAAAGAATTTGGGAAGGGCCCTTCCACCTGGCCATCCTGTGCATCACGGATATGCAGACAAGTTCAAGGTCTTAATGTATCAGTGTCATGCTGATCCTGACACACCAGAATTTCTCGGATGTCTGTGAATGAAGCACCTTGGTGGAAGGAGAGGTGCAAAATTGGTTGGATAACTCACCACAGCCAACAGCACCTTGGACACAACAGGATCAGAAGAGACTGGCTGGCCAGGAGAGGAGAAGCAATGAGTTGGGGAGGGCCACAGGAGCCCAGCTAGGGCAGGACAAGAAGCACGGAGAGAGAGAGAGAGAGAGAGGAGGCAATGGCTTAATCGCATGCTTGAAGGCCACCAGCAGGCCAAAAGTGGCAAGCTGTCTTCTGATCCAGCACGTAGGGCTGGGAAAATGGTGCTGATGAAATCTGGAAATGGGACTGGGATAGAGGCAAAGGGATGTGACACCTAGCTAGTGGCCAGCATCTCCCAGTGTCTTGGGAGGTAAATTATGACTAAAGAACCTCAAGGGGCAGGGGAGGGCATGAAAAGGCTGTTTGATGGGGGAACCCAGAGCTGTTCCGGTCCTCTGCCAGCCATCCACTCAGGGTAGTTGTGGAGCATCTATCATGGAGCCAGCTGGCCGCAGCATCTTATGGGCGTGAGGTATGGGGTTGGCCACTCTGCAGCAGACACTGTCCATCAGAAGGCAACTCACCACCTTGGGCTCACTTCATACCCACAGACCAATCCCTGGGCGGGACGGATGTCTCAGGCCATGCAGATATGCTGCGATGACTTTGGCTTTACTTTCCCACCATAGCTATTGATTGTGTCAGTGTCTGCACAGACAGGTGGAGAACAGCCTGACTGTCCTCTTCACTCCATCCCTGGGCTCTTGCATTCCCAACCTTCACGTTGATTGGTGAGTTTTTCTTGCATTTTTCCCTTGAAGCTCTTGAGGGTCCTTCTGGGGCCAACGTAATGCAGCACCTAAGAAATTACTGTTGATCATTACCTTCATTTTATCTATCCCCACTGAACAAATTATGGAGGTAAATACCCATTCCCCAAATGCCACCCAAAATGTTATTTTTAACACTTTTTAACACATCACATGGTTTGCTGAAATCTGCCATGATGCCCAACCCCTCGATTCCTTTTCTTTCACTCGGAAAATCTCTATTGAATCAGGGAGACCTGATTCCCTTTAGAGTGATAATTTTTCCTTTCCTCTGATGGGTTAGATTTGTTTAGGTGTTCACTGATCCTGCACTTGATTGATCACCCCCTGCCATCTTCCCCCAGCTCACCACTGTGACCCTGACACTTACTGGGCTGCAGAGAGACTGGTAGGGTCCTCTGGCTCTATGGCCCTGTGGGGACCTGCCACCCTTTTGGACCCAAGGGCTGCTATTTCCCACTTGAATTTCTTCAAAGCTCTGTAGTGGGTCAGCCTATGCCAATGGATGCAGTCTTATCATGGAAAAGGCCTCACGAACTGCACTCCCAGTCACACTCTGCCCTTCTAGCCTGCCTTCCTCAAAGGGTAAGAGTGGGGGGCCTTTGGGAAAATCAAAGAGAGAACAAGCACGAAGAGGTGGGAGAGGCCAGTGAGAAAGTAACCCGAGACAACAGAAATGTAGAGAAAAGGAGGGAACACCTCATCCAGGAGAGAAGCTTTTCACTGCTCCCACTTGGACCCCACACCTGGGTGTCCAGCATTCCGGCCATGAGGGAAGAGCCCTGTCCCCTTCTCTAGGGTCAGCGGCAGTGTTTTTTTCAGTAATTCCACAGGAGTCAAAAACGCAACAAAGCGCATCCCGGGCGCTGTAACAGGAGCATGCGGCTCGTGTCTGTGACCACTGTATGCAAAGCTTGGCATTAGTCACAGCCAGGCCGGCTGTGACAGGCCTGAAGTGAGGGAGATTAATGCGAGGCTGGGGCACTTTATTATTGTCATTCTGTTCTTTCAGACTCTGCCTCTGACTTTCAATTTTGCTCCAGAATTAATTGTCTGCTCCCTGCAGTATGACTGATGGAGAAGGATACGCATAGCCCAGGCACCTGGCCCTGGCCTTGACAGTCTGCGGCCCGGTGTGGGATGTATTGTGTGCGGTCAGAGCTGGGGACAGATGGGCAGCTCTCAAAGAACCGGCCCAGGCCACGTCGGCCCTTCAGATGTGGCCAAAGACTGCCATGTGCACAGACAGAACCATCCTGACTTCTCGAGACCCAAGTAATGTGTTCCTGGCATGCTTGTGGAGGACTCTACCTGGGACCCAGAGATCAGCTGGTTTCCCCCGAGTCTCAGCTCCCAGCGGCTCCTCTGCCGTGCCTGGTTCTGGGCCGTCCACGGGACCACAGCCTCCAGGGCTCACCTTCTCCAGCTTTTTCTACAGCAGGTGATAAGCAGTGGCTTCTTCTCTAAAAACAGGAAGGCAAAGCCAACGCCAGTTTCTACTTGAATATCCACCACCTCCCATCTGCAGCATTACCCAGCCCTCATATAATCCAGCTCCCACCCAAAGCATCCCACATTTTTCAAGTAATAACTAGATTTGGACCCTGCTAGGGTTAGGAATGATTCATCTGGCCTGAGCACTGTAGTCCAGAGTCTGTGGCAAGATGTTCGCAGGAGAGCTGCCCTGACAAGCCTCAATGTATCTCTTACCATGTCCATACAAAACTAACTAATATTATTAAGAAGTAGAATTAAGATATTAATTAAGATGTTTATTAAGTTATTGGAGTAAGGAGAAGAGGAATACTCCTAGGTGGCGTTTCCACCCTTGAGCCTGATGGGAGATCCAAAAGGACTTTCTTATGTGGATTTTGCTACTGGACTGGGTGTAGTGTCTCTCCCCAGTGCTGTTGGAGAGAGATGAGAGAGAGAGAGAGACAGAGAGAGAAGGCAGCAAGATGAAGCGCAGAGAGACCAGGAGACTAGCAAGGGGACGAGGGAGAAGAATGTAGGGGAAGAATGCAAGAGCAGGCGTGTGGAGAGAGAGACCAGGCTGTGAGAAGGAGCATGGAGAGATGAGCAGGAGAGACAGGAGGAGACAGGAATGATGGGCAGTGTAAGATTAGAATGGGGGGCTTAGAGAGACTGGAACAGGCGCATGGGGAGAATGGGATAAACGATAACTGATCAACAATGATAACAACAAAGTTTTAAAAATAAAGCTTAAACTAGAAATCCTCTGTTAGCATCAAATCCGTTCAGAAGTCTCCAACAAAAAAAAAACAACCCATATTCCCTGGCTTTTGAAGTTAGAGGATCCAAGAAGTTTTGGGAGGATGACAAAGGAGCAGACGTGAATGTAGACAAGGGGAAGTGCACGGAAAAGCGAATGAGACTCTCTCAGTATGTTTTGGTTTAGAGATAAATAGAAGTCCTTCTTTTTCATGTTTCAAGCCAAATTCAGATGGTACTCATTGATTCCCACCCCGCCCCGAGCAGAGCTCCCGGCGGCCGAAGACCTCCAGAGCGTAGCCACAGCCATGCTCAAGGCCCCTCTCCACACGTTTGGATGAGCCTCACGCATGAAGGAACCGGCAGAGGAACCCAGGTGTGTGGGACCCAGGACTGAGACCTTCAAGCCTGCTCAGATTGGGACTGGGCCTCTTCTGCCCAGATTTCCCATTTCCCAGTAGCTAGGCAGTCACACCCAAGGACTGCCCCTGGCACCATGTAATCCTGTCAATGGCCAGCATCCAGAGACTTAAAAGCAAGCTCCTGGAAGCTTTGCGGCTGCGCGATATCTCATAGCCTACTTCTCCCTCTGGGAGAACCTGGCAAACTACTGGGAGTTTCCTGCCCACATGGGAGAGCCTTGCTTGGTCCCCATGGTGTATTCATATGCCAAAACCAGTAACAATCTGGGTCTCATTCCCCTGACCCTGAAAGAGCCTCCAATGCAGCATCGTTGGAAGATGAGTAAAGGGAGGCTTCTAAAATCTCAGGGGTTGGATGAATGGAGACTTACTGAGTCCACTCAAGAAATTCAACAATCAACGGGATGATGATGATGATGATGATGATGATGATGATGATGATGATGATGATGATGATGATGATGATGACTCATTGTTTCGAGGCCTCCGCCGGCCTCTTTCCCACGGTCGACATATTCCTCAGAACTGGATCGTGAGTCTGCCTCACTTTGTGTGTGTGGATGCGTGAAGGGAACCCTTCTGGAGATGCCAAGGATGTCTGCGGAGGAGAGTCCCAGGAGGAACCTCCCATGTGGTCCAGGGGGAGGGATGGAATCGAATCTTCCACCGGAGGCTAAGAAGTTCCAGCTGCCCTAGGGGGAGGGCTACGGGCCTTCTGCACCTTTAAAAAAAATCCCTTTTAGAAAATCTCCTACTTCCAAGGCTAGGAAGGGAAAGGCTGGGCAGGAAGGAGGACAAAGGCCCCAATGGCAAGGGCACGAGAACCGTAAGGATCCAGTGAGGGCAGGACTTTGCGGGACTCCTTCTAAATACACGGCCTTACTTTCACCTGCAATAAATTATTGCGGCTTTAACTCATCTGGTACCTTCATGCGATTACGGTATTATGTTAAAGGGTACAGAAATATATAATATGCTCAACTGTCTCTACAGTTGATACCAAAGGGGAAATTACCTCCACTCAGTGAGGATCCAGCCTCATTACATTAATGATTTATCACAATGGGAACAGGTAAAAAGTAACTAGTTGCTTTTATGAAAAGAGGCAGCTTTTCCCCCTGGCCGCTCCCGCCGTCCCTCCCAGAAGCAGCATATCCAAGGGGCTCCACGCGCAGCACCCCCTCTCAGAGCCCCTCCGCAACCTGACGGAGAAGGTGTGCAGGCAAACGTTGGAATATCCTTCAAACCTGACATTAAGTATTCAAATGTTACTTAAGCAAAGTGTGAGCAATTAAATTAATCAATCTTCCCAGCCATGTACAGAACAGATGTTCAATAAATCCTCTTTGCTTGCAGTGAGGGGTGGGGGGAGCGTCCACTTTTAACTGTCCTTCAGAGATGACACTGCTCAGGCGTCCTCTGCCGGCCTCCTGGGCCACCGTCAGGTGCTTCTGCTGTGCTTTCCTTTATTATAAATAACAACAGGCCACCTGGACTACCTGTGCTACCTGGGAGTCTCAGGTTTAATGATCCTTCCGACGCCAGGCTCCGCTCTCTCCTGATCCCGGGTAATGGGGCTGATGGGACTGGCGATGGAGTGACGGCTGGCAGTGACAGATGACTCAGGGCCGGCGTGCGCTTGCTGACATGCGGGGAATATGGGCCGGTGCTGCAGAAAGGTCAGAATAAAAGCACTGGCTTGACTTTCAAAGTTTCTCCCGCAAAACAAGCAAACAAATCCAAGTGCCCCAGGTTGCCAACGAGGCGGGCAGAGACCCTGCATTGGGGGGAACAGGGGAGCAGGGGTTTGTAGTTCCCAGTCCCGGAACTCTGAGGGGAGAGGAGGGAAGGCCAGAGCCCTGGCAGCAGCCGCCTGGTGAGTCATTGTCCCTTGGGCAGCTGGGGACATGGAGGGAGCAGATCTCCCCCTCCTCCCTGGGAGATTCTTCCCAATGCCCTGGTCTCACCACCTCCAGGGTCCAGATTCTCTCAGACTCACCCTGCTGCAGAGAGCCTGTTGCCAATTTTACCCATAACCAAATCCACAAATTGTGTTACCACTACTCCCCCAAGATCGAAAGCATGGTCTGATGCCCTAAGCCAAATGCAGCATCCTTAAGAGCCAGGTTTATGGAAGGGAGCAGTAGGCCCTGGTCCCAGAGGACCTCTAGGCCCAGGACACTTCCCAGCCTGGGGCTTCCATCCGCCTTCCACAGTGACCCCCCCCCCCGCCCCAGGTCATGGCATTGGGATCAGAAGTGGCAATTCTAGTACCTGCCCCCCCCCCCCACCTCCACCCACCCAAGACCCAGAGCAGCCTTCCGGCTGCCTTCCCATATATGGGCTTTACCCACAGTTTAATGAGGCCCTAAAATCTCCAAGATTAAGCTGGTATTTTATGTAGAACTGCCTGCTTTTTATGATATCCTGACATGTTGTACAACATTTGGCGAGTATATTGATCCTTATAAATTCAGCATCTATATATATTCATGAAAAGTACCTTTTCTCCCCATTCGGGCCACAAGATGATCCAGACACACATTTACCTGAGTGGAGACAATAAAACTGCAATTGTCATGGTTTTCAGCGTACACCATGTTTCAGTGTTTTCAAATTAAGCCCCTTTTACCATCTGCTTGAAAACTCCTCGGCAGGAAATGACAGTTCCCCTCCAGGTAGCTGATGGAGCAAGTGCCCCCGTTTCTCCTTCAGGTGCACCTGCGATAAATCCCTCGGGGCTCCGGGAGGGTTTCCGTCCGCCTGGGACGTTATACATCTTCATGCCCTCATGTTTGCCCGACCACAGAGACCAACCTTCCCATGTTTCTTTGTGCCATTTCATGCTTTTAATCTGAAACAAATGATCGCAGGGTGGAGGGGGGGCGGGGGGAGAAAAAAAAGCATTATCACCTTGGCGAAGCTTCAGGAGTATAAAAAAAAAAAGAAGAAGAAGAAGAAGAAGAAGAAAGGGACTATGGGCAAATTCATCTTCAGCTGCTACAATCAATCTCTCACCTAAAGAAATACACAATAACTAGGCGGGAAAGAGCCAAGATTTATGACTTAGAAACATCTACACTGACCAGCATATACCTAGTCTTCTTGGCTCCCTCCCTACCCGAATGACTCTCTCTAACAGTTACAATGATAAACTGTCTCTCCCTACTGTTTTACAAGTACATTAGCTTTATTTAATGAGATCTCAGAGTAATTTAACAGATGTATATAGGACATAAGACTAGGAAAACTCTTGCTACTTGGGTACTTTTGCCAAGGTATTCTAGGACAGCTCATGGAAGGTAGAGTTGTATTTTCTTTGGGAAAATATTATTCAAAATTAAGAAAGGCTGTTAAAGATGATCTTAATAAAATGTATAATTTTATAATCAACGGGTAGAGAGCCACTCCCATTCACTTGCATTCAGCTTAGCCAAAGCCGGAGTAAATGAACGGGCTTTCTGAAATCATAGGGACTCGCTCACGTATTGAATTGTCAGGAAGAATGTCACTGTCAGAAATGAATACATTTGTAAAAAGTCTTCCACTCACCCACCTCCCAGAAGGAGAAAGAAGAAATCTGGTATGTAGACAGGGGACCTGAGAGAGGGTCCTGATGAGGACAATGTCACTCGGGGGGCGGGGGGTGTCCTTGCCCCCTTTGGTGCCTGGTGAGTGGGACCTCACCCGCTTTCTCCCTTTTCTGTTGTTCCATAACACTCAGTTCTCTGCAGCAATAATGGAGAAATGACAATGGAATTAACTTTTTAAAAATTGCTTTAATAAACTGCCAATTAATACATGAGAAGAACAAGCCCTAGGAAATTACCTAGTTGTGTTTAAATAAAATTAATGGGGGTGGGGAGGTGGGGTGAGGTGGGCACACTTTTTCTCTTTGTCTCTCCAAAAGCACAAGAATTATTCTCACACAGGAGGGGGTGAGGTTCTGAACCAAACTCATCTGTACTTGTGCTTGGCACCACACATTCAGCTCACACGCACAACTTACCAAGTTTCAGAGTGGAATGTTATCCTACAAGCCTAGTAATAACTGCAGTAAAGTAGATTGGCAAAACCAGAGAGACAAAAACAATACTCAAAATGCTTACCTGGGGATGTTGCTCTCTCTAATTGTAGAACTGACTTTAAAAAAATTTGCTTTTATTAAATTAAAACATTTTAAAAGGTCTTATTAAATTCTTGGTTACATGCAGTTGAAATGTTTACTTGTTTTTGAAAATCCTTCAATTGCTCATAAAATCCTCCAACTGAGAATTTGGAAAGCATCCCTGTTCCTCTTTCCAGAGACCCTGAGGTCCCCCATGGAGGAAGCCCCCATCCTTCCACAATTCTCTTACCTAGGGTCACTCTGAAAGCACAAAATGGGATGGAGGCAGATGTGGGTGCAAGGGTGTGTCTCAGCTCCAGGGAAATATTAAGTGACAATCATATATATATATGTATATATACGTATATATACACACATATGCATAACATTTTAGTTAATGGTTCCTTATGAATAACATAGGGAATCCAATGTGCTCTTTTTAAAATATAGCATTCACAGTATGCAAAAAAACTCAGTCAGATGAGAGGTTATGAAATTAGGGGTGACCAAACAAAATTGCAACAAGAAGCCACTACACACCAGCTCCCTTTGGGGAAGAGGAACTCACTCAGAAAGGCAGGGAAGCAAGAGAGATGGGGGGATAAGCCAGGGGCCAAAGCACGCCCGTCGGACTGAGAACAAATCTGTTGCATAAAATTTCATTTCTTGAGAGCTATACATCAAGTGGTATTTGTTTAATGAGGTTGGCACCAGAAAGATGTATAGAACATGTCAGACACCCAGTACCGATGCGTGCTGAGGGCCAGATAGCATCTCACTCTCTGACCACTCACTTACTCTTCCAGCCAGCTTCTCTATCTGTTGGTTCTTTGGGGAATAATAAATGAGAGGGCAGAAGGAACAAGGAGCCAAATAATGAAAAACACACAAAAAAAGAAAAATTATAACATTGGAGAGCAAAGTAGAGCCAGATTTACTGACCTCCCCACTACACCGTGAAGAGAAAGTTATCACAGAAGAAACTTTTACCAAGCGGTGTGATCTTAAATACCAAGGAGTCCTGTGAAATTTACAGCACTTTTAAGATATGCAAATTGAATGCAAGGTATAGACATAAGGGTAATTAATTGTAAATCTAAGAATAATGTTTCTTTGTCAGGCTGTCTCCATGTTGTGGAATACATTCTAATGTGCCTTAACTTGGAATATTTTTTAAAGGCTGGTCTAATTATAAGATGTTCAGAATTTCAAAATACTAGTTATTCTTATCATTTAATTTAGCCGCTGTAACGTTTAATAACAGAATTTACTGATTGCATGAAAATATTTTAATCTTTCAAGGTTAAAGCTCTCGTTTCCAAGTCCAGACAGCCAGGATCCATGCTTGGAGAGAATGAAGTGCCTTCCTTGTCCGCCCAGGCGCCAACAGTGAGCATGGCAGCTTTAGTCACCACTCACCACCTCGCTCCATCACTCAGTCTTCCTCTGATTCCAACCATGCTTTCCAGAGGATTTGGGGAGCAAGCTGACCAATTTTCTCAGTTAACATTTAGCTCACTCCTTGTCTCTGCCAATGAGGACTTCTCACACCTTTTTCAATGAAAGGTGGGGTGGGGAATCCATTTATGATGGATTCCTAGCAAGTTCTAGATGGGAAATCAGGGGGAAAAGATTCCCGATCAAGGAACTTCTGAGCTCTGACACCAGAAAGTTCTTACTAACGATGTGTTTGTGAAGAACTGAGGGCCTTTGGTAACGTGAAAAGGGTGGGTCAGAGGGAAAGTGTCTCAGACTTCACTCTACACTCAAGTGTCTGCCTCAGAGAAGTGACCATGGGAGGATACGGGGCATCACTTGTCTCTTGTAAGGGATGTTTAGTGAGCTAAATGTTAAGTCAACAAATCGATCATATTGTTCCTCAAATCCTCCCGAAATCATGGTTAAGACCAGGAGGATGCAGATTGATGGAGATGGCAAGTGGTTGAAAACAAACAAACTCTACAGGATTTGACCTAGAGTCAGCCTACAATTGCGAAAGGGTTAGGGATGGAAGTGCTGGTGTGGGACTAGCCTAAGCAAAGCAGCATGAAAGCTAGAACCCAGCTTGCACTAAGCACCCAGCGAAACTTCTTCCAGCATATATCCTGGGCTGGGTATGTCACCTCATGACAACAGCCACCCTGGCCTTTCCCCTTGGCTGCCTTCCCTGGTGTGTGTCCAGTCAACCTCTTAGAAAGTGCTGGAACCCCCAGAGCTCTGTCCCTGCACTTTGACCCCGGGACCTCGTCCACTCCTCATCTCTGCATCCCCAGCTCAGTTCTGGGGATCCCTGAATTGAAATATCAAGCTCTTCTCAATGATCTTAGTGCTCTCATGCCACACACCTGTGATGACTGGTAGGCATTTACAGCCTGCCAGCAGCGATGCCAACCTCTGTTTTCTATCTCTGTTCCTACTAGACAATTCTCAGGCCTTCTAAGGTTTCTCCCTTGGAAGCTCCCAGAAGAGAGCGATGAAGAGAGTCTCTTGCCCACATGCTTGGCTGTCTTCCCCGGGGCCCCTCGGAGGGGATGGGCTCCAGCTTCCCTCCCCACCCCGAGCAGAGCTCCTGGCAGCCAAAGACCACCAGAACCTAGCCACAGCCATGCTTGAGGCCCCTCTCCACATGATCAGACGGGCCTCACGCATGAAGGTACCCACAGAGGAACCCAGGTGTGTGTAATCCATCAACAGCCAACATCCAGAGACTTAAAAGCAAGCTCCCAGATATCTTGTAGCCTACTTCTCCCTCTGGGAGAAACTGGCAAACTTCTGAGCGTTTCCTGCCCACATGGGACAGCATTGCAAGCTTCCCATGGTGTATTCATATGCTAAATCCAGTAACAAGCTGGATCTCATTCCTCTGACCCTGAAAGAGCCTCCAGTGTGACATCTTTGGGATGGCCAAGTCGAGAGAGACTTCTAAGATCTCAGGGAAAGGACGAATGGAGAGGTTACTGAGCCTGCTCGAGAAATCGACGATTAATGGGATTTTGTGATTCATGATTCCAAGGTTTCTAGAAGGACACATTGCTAGAATCGCCTTTTCTTAGGGAAGATGTGTCCCTTGTGTCAATGTGTCATGCTCCTTTACTTTGGGGGAAATATGCACTGTTAATATTCACTTCAATCATTTAATTATTTTATATCTCAACCCAGAGGAACTGGGATGAGGGATTGGAGGGAGGAATAAGGAACTCTCTGCTGTCTCTGTTCTGTTCATAGTCTCAATGGATATGAACCAAGTGATGGGTCCACCACCTCCAAAAGTAAAGAGGGTCTCACAACCGCCCCACAGCCAAACCACACCTTGAACAGACTGACAGGCCCCACACTTCTGGGGAAATACTTCTGCAGAGAAGAAGCAAGCTGGGCCAGAGAAGGACTGGGGGACATCAGACCTCAGCTGAGAGTCACCTCAGGTCTGAGTAAGGGACTAAGCATATTGAGCCCCGAGGAAAATGTAACTGAGTGGTACTAGAGTAATTATCCGAAAGGGAGTCTGGAAACAGAAGGATTGCTTGCACTGTTAGCTGCAGAGAATTCGTCGGGATGGGTGTAGGAAGGCAGTGCAGAATGGGAGGAAGAGCTGGCCCTGGCCCAGCCCCATCACAACTACCCTGTGGGATCCTGGGCAATCACTTCCTTTTGCTATGACTCAGCTCTAGTCCCTGTTGGGAGGATTTAGTGAAATGTTTGCAAAGCACTTAGCCTTCAAATATTAAAGATGGAAAACAAACATCCCCCAAGCTTCGCATTTGTGGGAAATTGTGAGGTTCCGTTGGAATTAATTGCTGAATATATCAAATGATAATTCCTCACCAATTCGTGCTTGTAAAGTTGAACTATCCACTGCTCTTTTTCTCTCACAGATTGTCTGAGACACACTGGGGTCTATTTTCCCTGACCTGAAGAGTCACCACTCAGTTATTACTGACCTTGTTCACAGCCCCAGCTCCAAAATGCAATTGATGGAAGTCATTCCAGACATTCACCTGAGTCCTTGAAGTTAGAAGAATTTGTGCTGTAGGAGCAGCTCTAGTAAAGTTAAAAATCAAAGCTCCTGTTACCTTCCCCCCTCAAAAAAAATCTTTCAGAAAAATGAATAGGCAAGCTCAAAGCTCAGAAGAAACATAGGGCCTATGTTTAACAAAATTTTGATTTCATCATATGTAAACTATGCCTACAAATCAATAATTTAAACAGATAAACAAACAGGCCAAGGTACAACATAGGCAAAATATCTGATGGGTTACTTCACCCAAGAGGGTACAGGAACAGATCATGTGTACATGAGAAGATGTTCTGCATCATTGGTCATGAGTAAAATGAAAACTAAATTAAAGGCGCAGCAAGACACTAATTCACAATCAGTGTAAAGAGCTAAATCTGAAAAGACTGACTGTGTCCAGTGAAGACAAGGAAGCAGACACCTAAAACAGGATTGGTGGGAACACATTTTGGGAAACTGCTGCAAAGTTTCACAAACAAAATTTGACCTGGGAAATTTCACTCTTAAGTATCTGTTAAGAAATTATTTACTTGGGACTGGAGAGGTCTTACAGTGCATTGGGCACTTGCCTTTCTGTAGCCAAGCTGGTTCATTTGCCAGAACGGCCAGGAATAATGCCTGAGTGTAAGGAGTAAACCCTGAGAACTACAAGGAGGAAGAAAGAGAGAAAGTAAAGGAAGGAAGGAAGGAAGGAAGGAAGGAAGGAAGGAAGGAAGGAAGGAAGGAAGGAAGGAAGGAAGGAAGGAAGGAAGGAAGGAAGGAAGGAAGGAAGAAAGGAAGGAAGGAAGGAAGGAAGGAAGGGAGGGAGGGAGGGAGGGAGGGAGGGAGGGAGGGAGGGAGGGAGGGAGGATGAAGGAAGGAAGGAAGGAAGGAAGGAAGGAAGGAAGGAAGGAAGGAAGGAAGGAAGGAAGGAAGGAAGGAGGGAAGGAGGGAAGGAGGAAGGGAAGGAAGGAGGAAGGGAAGGAAGGAAGGAGGGAGGGAGAGAGGGAGGGGCGGAGGGAGGGAAGGAGGAAAGGAGGGAAGGAAGGAAAGAAGGAAGGAAGGAAGGAAGGAAGGAAGGAAGGAAGGAAGGAAGGAAGGAAGGAAGGAAGGAAGGAAGGAAGGAAGGAAGGAAGCTTATAAAAAGACTTGTATATGAAGGTTATAGCATTGCCTCAAGCTGGAAATGACGCAGTGACCCCACTAAATGAGGCAATAATGCTGCTTTAGAGTGACTCCATGAGGCACTATTCAGACATAAAAACAGGGTGGGGGCACCCCTGCAATACAGGCAGCTTCCTGGAGACGTCTGTGCCAGCCAGAGGAGGACTCACTTTCTTCATGGCCCACATCAGCAGAGGAAGCTCATATCAGACATGGTGTCAATACATGTCTTAAAGCATTGGGTTGAGAGCTCAGGGGAAGGACCATTCCAGGGTGAGAGGAATGGTGATCGAGAAGCAAGGCTGTCTATATGAACTCTGCACTTAAAATCTGTGCCCTTGAGTTGGGATCTTGAGACAGTACAGTGAGTTCACTCCTCAGTTCCGCAAAGTTCCCCAAGCATCTCAGGGACAGCCTTGGGGACTCCCGAGAGCACCAGGTGTGGCCCTGAAGACCTTTAGCACCTCTGGGATGACCTGGGTATTCCCAGCACCACAGGTCCTGAGCAGCGTTGCATCCCCGTGGGCCCTTGCTTTGAACTACCAGCTGGTTCATCAAGAATCAAAAGTGGAGGGCCTGGAGCAATAGCACAGAGGGTAGGGCGTTTGCCTTGCACGCGGCCAGCCCAGGTTCGATTCCCAGCATCCCATATGGTCCCCTGAGCACCACCAGGAGTAATTCTTGAGTGCAGACCCAGGAATGACCCCAGTGCATCGCCAGGTGTGACCCAAAAAGCAAAAAAAAAAAAAAGAATCAAAAGTGGGCCCCCAGATCTTCTGAACACATCTTTGGGAGGCCCCCGAAAAATTTATTAAAGTGAACTATAGAAAATACAAACAGGTAGGTGCAGACCCCAGTTAGATCCCTGGCACTGCATAGAGTCCTCTGAGCACCGAGTGGAGTGATCTTGGAGCACAGAGCTAGGAGGAAGCCCCGAGCATGGTCAGGGGTGGCCTCCGAACAAGCAACAACAGAAAGACAAAGAATGACAGCAAAATGTACGTGCACACTCAGCGGCGACAGGGGAGGTGGGGGTGTCTCCCACGGTAGGTTCAATGCAAAGTGTGAAGAGCTTGATTAAGCACCTATTAGAGAACAAACATGGGGCCCCTTTCTTTCCTGGGTAGCCTAAGTCATCAGATATACTTTTGCTAAGTCTGAATTTCTTGCTCAAGCCCCAAGAAATTCAGTGAGTGCAAACGGAGAGCAGAGCTGGGGGGTGTCCTGCAGAAAGTTCCCAAGGGCAGCAACCTGAGCCGGCTGGGTGGTCCGATCCTCCCCTGGAAGGGCTCCTCCTCCATGTCTTCCACTCTGGAGATCGGGAGATCTTGGTCCCCGTTAGCCCTATACATCATCTGTGGAGGCTGGATCACTCAGGATGTCCCCAAAAGGCACCTTCAGAATGAAACTCCATTTCTCACCACAAGAGGGTCTTTGGGGTGACTGCAAGGCACAAGAAGATGGCACGGCTGCATCCGGACTCTGATGCCTCCCTGCATGGCAGCAGTAGAGCCTACCTGGGCAAAGAGTACAGACATCCAGTTCAGACAAAGGAGGGGAACAGCTTGGGGACCACGCCCTTATTACGGTGTGATCCTTGAGTCCAGTCCTTAACCTCTCTGTGCCTCAGTGACTTGTTCATTAATAGGTAGGGTGGAAGGACCAACCTCGTAGGATTTGCGTGATGAGATCCAACAATTTTCACAATTTTTTTTTACTGAAGTTTTTTTTTTTAATGTTGATGATTCCATTAGCCATTTGGTGGTCACAAGCAATACAAAATAAATTATTTTGATCTTGCTTTGGGGGCAAGTTTGAGGGGTGGCTGGGAGAACGGGGACAATGGTGGAGGGAAAGTGACCATGGTGGGGGGATTGAGGTTGGAATATTGAGTGACTATAACAAATGCAGGTGAGAAACTTGGTACACCACAGTGTTTAAATAAAGTGGGTGTGTGGGGGTGGGTGGGGGGAGATGTAAGGGAGGTGATAGAAATAAAGTCTTAAGACTTTATTTATCAGTGTCTAGTGTGACTCATCCACATTGGCCAGTACAACCCCTCATTGCAATTGGGATGGGAAAATTGGAGTCTCAGAGGGAGATGGAGGGGGTCGAGGAGCAAGAGAGACAGAGAGGGAATGAATTCCAGAACAAGACGAAGGTGAGAGGGAAACGAAGGTGGGAGAGGGAAAGGGAGACGCAGAAGAAAGATGAACCCAAATTACCCTTTTCTGCCTAAAGCTTGCCCAAGCGTTCCCCACAGCCTGCTGAGCATAATTTGAACTTGGTTATTTAAAGTGCTCGGGGATAATACAGTGGGAAGACAGGTCTGCACTGTAACTCACACAATTTATCACACAGGGAAGAGCCACTAATCTTTTTGGGAAACAAGGTATTCACAGTTATTTAAGGCTAATATTTATGCATCGCCACACACTGTGAGCATAGCCCAATCTCCCTCCTCACATGGCCACGGTCTGGGAAGGTCTTTAGCAGCAATGTTCCATATTTTAAGGCCCTTATAGGAGTCTCACCCAGTAGTCCAAGCCGGCTCTGTTATTAACTGCATCCATACACCACATATATTCACGCACACCCCTCATTAAAAGAGCAGATTTCCTGCGCCGAGGTGGGTAGAGAGTCTTGCCTGAATTTCTTCTCGGCCACAACCGCAATGTGGCTTTGCACAGTGTAATCTATTATTCAAACTCAGAACCTTTGGGACATGCATAAATACAGTCCTGGCACCGTCCAGCTGGTCCCCTTCAAAAGTCTACACTTTATAAGGTGCTGAGAACAAAAGTGGGGGTGAGGCCCCTCAGTAATGAGAAGGATTTCTGGGCCTGCCTATCCCATTAAGGCCTTGTACTAAGCCACATTTGCCCAGATGACTAACCAGTATACTTTTGTTTATGGTCCCCGTCTAAATGCGTCCCAGCTGCCCCATACCCGCGCTCTGTCTCTCACTCCTCTCTTCTGAGAGACACACAGAGACCCTGAGACAGCAGTCGCTGGGCCACAGGCTGCCCCTTCAAATTCCATGAACATATCAGTCGTCTCCTTTTGTGCTCTGGGCTTTGCTAGCTGTGGGTCCACTTTCTTAGGCCCGGGTCCACCGGATAGAATTGCTGCTGGGAAAAGGGAGATTTCTTCTTTGAATTGAATCACCATGAAATACACAGTTACAAAGTTGTTCACAATTGGGTTTCAGTCATATAGTGTTCCAACACCCACCCCTTCACACCTTCACAGGGTACATTTCCCACCACCAATGACCCCAGTTTTCTTCCCATCCCACCCTGGCCTACTTCTATAGCAGACACCTCTCTTTCTCTCTCTCTCTCTCTCTCTCTCTCTCTCTCTCTCTCTCACACACACACACACACACACACACACACACACCTCTCCTTTTGCAAGTTATGGTTCGAAACACAGGTACTGTTATGTTTCTCCCTCTACCTGCTTTCATCACTCAGTTCTTGAGTGCTGAAAGAAAGCTTCTTTTTGACCTATGTTTATCTCCTCATATTGTACAGCCTCAAAGTGGTGTGAGCCCCAAAAACCTTCTCTCCACTAGCAATGAGAGCAAAACAGATGAAAAAAAAGAATAAGGTGGTTTGAGTTGTGGCCAAACCAATGCGGTCAAGAGAAAGAAAAGACACAACTCACCATATCTACCTAGATTTCTGACATAGTGACAAATCCAGGGCATGCAATACTCCACTGTAGCTATATGGGAGGGGGGAGGGAGGAATCCTTTACGGCTCAGACTTTCAGGGGGCCAGGTGAGCTGCAAACCCTTTCTGGATGGATCTAGAGAGGGTCACAGGCTTTCCTTGACCAGGTTTCATGGGTCTCTTCTCTGATTCTCTTTATCCATCCCTGTCTCCTCCCATACATATACCTGAGATCACACCACCTTTATTTAGGAACATCTGTTCTATGGTTTACACATGTAAGCACCTGGAGGGATAAGTCATCCATCCTCAGGTCACCCTCCCTGCATGGGTCCCATCAAAAGGAGGTCAAGAAGAAGCTAGCTAATGGATTCCAGCAGGAAGTGGTAGAGAAGCTGCAAGCCTGGCAGATATTAGAAGATCCTGCAGAGCTCCAAACACAGCCACAGGATGCCTGCACCCCACCTTAAATGTTCAGAATCTGTGCCTGCTATAGGCATGATTCCTGGGAAACGCAAAGATGAAGGTGAGTGAGCAGGTGGTGTGTTAGGGATAGTAGCTCCCAGGAAGGCAGGAGACAGGACCAGGTGTGCACAGTACAGGACAGTGACCCTTGGGGCTGGCACTGCACCAGGTCTGGAGCTAGAGTGGCCCTTCAGAGTCAGCCTAACTTCCTGGCCTCTTTAGTCCCAAGTCAATCACAGTGACTTCGGGTGAGCCAGCTCTCCACAGTGGAGTTATTTCTGAAAAGAGCGAGAGAAAGCTGACCATCACTTGTCACCTGCACTCCCAAGCAGCAAAGCAGTCCTTTCCTTGTTGAAGAGGAGATGTGGGATCTCCCCCACATCATGCAGAGGTGAGGGGTTATTCCTGCTGTGTGTTGCAGAAGTCTTCCCTCTTTGGGAGCCAAGTCTTCTATATCTACAAGACCCAGAGCTACGGGGACAGGAAACACACCTCCAAAGTGGATTAATGGGCACAAAATAATGAACAGGACACTCCTGCTTACACTTTGGTTCTTAGGTACTGGGAACCAATGCCTGGGAACAGCCAGAAACCTATGCCTGGGAACCAATATGTCAGTACATACTGACCTGTAACTAAGGAACAACCACTTCTTGGGAAAGGTTGTAGAACAATGCTCAGGGACTTGGTCAACGTGGGTAGCCGGGAAAGGGTGCGAGAGTGAAAAGGAGACAGACACAAGAAGAAAGAGACAGACACAGGCAGACACAAGAATGGGAGCAAGCTCCAATTTTATTTCTCCTAAGAAAGAGGCAGACACAGGCAGACACAAGAATGGGGGCGAGCTCCAATTTTATTTCTCCTAAGCTAGTCTTTCATAATTGATTATATGAGGAAGTGGGCAGAATGGGAAAATAGCAAGGAATGCAAACGTTTAACGAAAACTTGAATGATTTTGTCTCTTTGGATGCATTCCATTTTAGAACGGAATAAAATGTGAAATAATCATTGATAAGTCAAAGCATAATTTGCATCCTAGAGGATGATTGGTGCCTATGCTCATAAGTTATCACCTCCAAGCTAGTGCTGTGCCTTCTGCAGGCCATTTTGACGTTCTATTAAGAGAACAATTTCTGGATGGCATCCCCTCAGCCTGTGGTTAGTCCTCGGCCTTTTCTGCTGTAAGTGGGGGGGTCTCCCAGCCCAAGGTGGTACCATGTGGAATCCTCAGCGGAGCAAGCCCACTGTAAGCCCTCAGACAATGGATGATGGTGGCAGAGGCTCTATAGGCAGAACAGCAAACTTGTCATTTGAATATGATTCTTACTTGTAATTGAATCACTCACTCGTCCTCCTACAGAAGAATCCGAATGGAATCAACTACCAGGATCCCTGTTGCTATCAGTTGGATAATCAATAGCAACATAGTGAGATTTGGCTTCGTTATTTTGCCGATGTTCTATCATTCTAGCATAGGAAGGTTGATGAGAGAGGGTGACTGAAATTAGTTGACTAGTTCAATTTGTCTATATAATCATTAAATGCCTCCGTTTTAATTAAATTGTACCTTGAGTAATAATGGGAGATATATAATCTTTACATTTTTGTGGCTACTCCAGTATGCCTTTCCACAGGCTAAAAACATGGGGATAGGCATACTGGCATAGCCACAAATCCTCCCTGTCACCCCTGTCATCGGCTCGGGTGTTTTCTAGGTTCTGAGTAGCCAGCAAAGTTGTTCATCCAAGATACCATCTATCCTATAACTGTGAACCACGTTTTTCTTCACACAAAGAGAGTGACCAGTTTTGTCAACCGCTCTGCCCTTTGAGAAAATGTTCCCATTGTCTTTCAAACCCACCCCTGGGAGGCACAGAAGTGTGGCTACTACATTTTCAAACTTCACCCTTGTGCAGAGCCTGGGAATCTAAGTCCTGTCAGATACCTCCAGCCCCTGTAGATCTGTGTGACTGAACTTGAGGGCTGCAAACCTTCCTTCGTTTTCAGGCCAAGTACAGTCCAGCTGGGTTACTTATGCCAGAGTACCCAGGAGGGAGTAATGAAAAAAGGGTATAATTGAGGTCTCCTATAATGCCTATCCCTCTGGTAACTTAATTGTCACTGATTTCAGCATGCCTCTATGGCTTTGGAGGTGGAATAGTACTTATATTCACTATAATTTTTAAACCTGGGTTAATTCTTCTTCCACAGAAGATATGCCTGGGTCTTACTGAAGACATAGTGGAACATAGTCAAGAAGTTCTCAACATGTAGTTCAGACGGCTGTTTCAAAGTCATTGTTTCATTCCCTGCATTTTCAGTCAACTGGATGGGGATATCTCCATGCCCGAAGAACCATTTTCTAATATGTCGTTGGGGAGGAAAAAAAAATAAGATGATTGCTGGGTAGTTACATATGCTTCTCCAGGTAAGACACCAGAAAATTCAAGGATTTTTAGCCATTAGGAAATAACCTGTAACTTGCAGTGTTCCAGAGGCAAAATTACTCAAAAACAAATTTGTTGTATAAAGTGAAAAGAAGTCCTTCGAATAAGAGTTTACTAAGCAATTTATGTGCCCCATAAATCTTAATAATGTCTGCAGGCATCATGCTAGGTACTGTAAGAGCTTGGGTGCAGAGTAGGGAAGGCACGACTGGGTCAATTCTCCATCTGAAACCCTGCAGCTATGAACTGAATGGCACTGGACAATATCTGAGTCTGGCCGTCAGAATTCATGAATAAGATGGAGACATTTGTTTCCAACTACTTGGAGAAATATTACATCACACATATTTTGTTGCTTTGGGGCCACACCTGGCTGTTCTCACTGCTCCTGGCTCTGCATGCAGGAATCACCTATGGAGGGCTCAGAAAACCAAATGGGATGCTGGGGATTTAACCAGGGTCGGCTGTGTGCAAGCTCCCTACCTCTTGTACTATTTCTCTAGCCCTATTTTATTATTTTTTAAGAGCATTACAAAGTCGCTCGTGATTGGATTTCGGTCATAGTACAGTATTCCAGCACCAATCCCTCCATCAGTGTACATTTCCCAGCATCAGTGTCCCCAGGTTTCCTCCCATCACCCCTGAACCCCACCCCTGCCTGTCTCTTTGGCAGGTGCTTTTCCTCTCTCTCTCTCTCTCTCCCTCTCTCTCTCTTTCTCTCTCCCTTTCTCTCTTCCTCTCTCTCTCCCTCTCTCTCTCTCACACACATACACACATACACACACTCTCTCTCCTTTTGTCTAGCTCTATTTTTTAGTTAATAAAGCATCTAGTTTATTACTTCCTTAAATTTAAGTAAGTTATTACTTTGTTACTTCTTTACGCAGCAGCTAAAAGCAATCCTAGATTGTGTTGCCCCATGAATATCTAGGAGGGAAAGGAAGACATGGAAAATACTGTGTAGGGGGTGGGATTGCTCCTTAGTAAAAAGAAAAATAGTTTTTAATTTTCCTTAATTATTATTTATAATTAAGATAAATTAAAGTTAACCAAAGCCCCAAATAAAAGCTAGAAGAACTCTATTTTTACCAGCAATCAAAAGGAGAGTCTTTTGGGTCAAAGCACTTTAAAAGATGATCGATATTTACAGATTTGAGGAAAAAGAGATTTGGATAGGAGCGAGGTCAGGGGCTGAACACTTGGTTGCTCATGACACTTAAAATTTATCAGATTATATCCCATTACCTATGTCAAACCTACATGCTCCCTAATAGATGATCAACTTAATATTTCCTTCATATTTTTACATACTGCTCAATTTTACTCATATTCCATATGAAAGTAATAATATCTGTCATTCATGAGTTTATTATGTAGACATGTAAAAATTTATAAATAAAAACTGCTTAGTTGTGTTTGAAAGTCCATGGTGTGTGACCACAGTAAATGGCCCCACTGGGAAGAGGTAGCCTTGTGAAGGGTTTTGAAGGCAGGAATAGGAAGGAGCAATGTATTTAGAATGGCTCCATCTATAGCAGCCGTCAGGAAGCTAAGTCTCATAACCTGGAAACAGAAGAGTGGGAACCGAGAGAAAATAAAGTCAGTGACTAGCATTTAGGAAGGATTGACGGGCCAGGTTCCCATAGAGGTGTATGGAACTGGAAAGAGAGCCAAGAAGACATCAGAGTTTTAAACCCAGATGCTAAAAACCCTTTGAAACTCCCTCACTTTTTATGGATTAACTGAAAAGTGGAATTTAACACAAAATTACCTCTTAACCTGAAATTAACATCACTGAGGGGCCACTTCCTTGGGAAAACATAAGTATATTAATAGGGCAATTTACATATATAGGTTTAAATAATATCTAGGGAAATCGGCTTTTGAGGCACCATGTGTTTTCACTCATCAAAGACCCATTTAGAGACATCGCCACATCAGGAAACCATTTGTGAAAAGCATTAAGATATCAGCAGATAAATGGTCTAAGAACAGGACAAACAAGTTGCCACTGGCCAAGAAAATATGAAGAAATGCTAATACTTACCAAGGAAAAGAATGTCAAATAAAACAATAATGTGTTTCTATTTTCAACTATCAAATGAATTTTATGACTGGATTAGTCATCAGAACCTTCACCAGATATTTCAGTTCTCTCTCCCTGATGACCCCCGGAGGACCGTACTTCCTGGCTCTGTGTGGGTGGAACTGTGTGACTACTTTTGGCCAATGAGTCGTGAGTCAAAGAGATTTTGTCACTTCTGGGCCAGATCTCAGCTGCCAGTGGGAGACGCCCAGAGCTCTCTTTTCATCAGCTGCGGTGACCAAACAGTATTCCAGATGGTGACCATCAATTGTTGCCCTAGATTGAGGATACCTGAAGCAGAGTTTAAATGACACAGGATGGTCATGGAGCAGGAGCAAGAAGTGAACTTGGGTTATCACAAATCATTAAAAATGAGGGACAGTTAATAACTCTGACCATGGATTCAGTGATAATCTTCAGTTCTGCTAAGGTAAAAGATACAAACAGGAACAAATTCCCCTTATTTAAAATATGGCTATCCCCTGGAACTCAAGAATTCCACATATGGGAACGTATCCAAAATGAATACATAAATAAATAAATAAAAACAGAATATGAAAAATGCTTATAGGGTTCAAACTTCATGACCAAAAGCATGGTCTTTGTCAGACTGACAGAGTTGAATCCTGGCTTGCTGCCTCTTTTGTAACTTGGGGTGATTCATTTAAATTTCTAAACTTTAGTTTCTTGAACTTTGAAGATGGGGAAGTCAATATTTCCTTACACCCACACATCATAAAGTCACTTTCTGGGTCACACTAGGGAAAACTGGGCACCAACAACCAAAAAGTACTAGAGCCGGAGAGTAAGCACACAAAATAGATACTATTCAACCTAGATGTTTTTGTAATATTAATTTTTAAAAGGACTAAATTGATTACTCAAAATAATCACAAGTATGGAAAATATGAAAGCAATAGTCCTGTAAGTAAATGTGTCAAGGTCACAATACATTTTGCCTGGAAAATGAAACTGTTGGAATTTTTTTCTCCATTTTTTGTTTCCCACATTTTCTAAGTGAGTCTTCATGGAAAGAGAGTTCTGAAGCCTTGAATCCTAGCCTCCTCCCTCACTCATCCCTTGTGTGACACTTTGCATAACTTTTCTGGATAGAGTCCCTTATCTGAAAAATAAAAATTATATATTTTTTTAAAATAAAACTTACAAAAGCACCATGAATTATAGTTACTTGTAGTTGCATTTTAGATATACTGTGTTTCAGCACCAATCCCACCACCAATGTCTTCTTCCCTCTCCCCAGGGTCCCCAGGTTCCCTTCCACCCCACCCACCAGACTACCATCTTTTGCTTTTTTTATGTTTGGGTCACACACAGTGGTGTTCTCAGGGCTTACTCCTGACTCTGAACTCGGGATCACTTCTGGCAGTCATGGGAGAGCATTTGTGCTGCCCAGAGATCGAATTCAGGTGGGCCATGTGCAAGGCAAGCACACCACCGGCCATACTATCATTCCACCCCAACAATATTAAGTTTGATTGTTGAAGTTTAAATCTCTTGTTTTCAGTGTGTTGACTCTGTGGTTTGGATATTTAGCTATGCGACTCCTTTACACCATTGATGTACTTGGATCCCCTTGATCCCTGCTCCCTGTTGCTTCCCATCTACCACTTCTTCCTACCTTGATTTCTTCCTTTCTCTGTCCTTCTTCTCCCTTGATCACCCTTGGCTCCAAAGGGTGATCCCCCTTCCAAACATTGTGTTTTACTATCTAGTTATTGTATATACCACATGCAAGTGAGACCATCTTCTGTTTGTCCTTCTTCTGACTTACTTCATTTAACACTCTATCTTCCACTTCCATCTATGTTACAGTGAATTGCATGTTTTTATTGTTTCTTATCGCTGCATAGCATTCCATTATGCATATACGCCACATCTTCATGACCCCACTACTCTATCATTGGACACCTAAGCTGATGCTATATTTTAGCTCTTATACTAAGTTTTACAATTAATAATGGTGTGCATATGCCTTTATGAATGAATGTTTTTGTGTCCTGTGTGTAGATAACCAGAAATGAAATTGCTGGGTCACATGGCAGCTCAATTCTTAGTTTACTGAGATGTGTCCATACTGTTTTTCATAAAGGTTGAACCAGGCAACATTCTTACCAGTCAAGGATGAGAGTTCCTCTTTAATCACACATCTGCAACACAGAAAGAATGCTCCCAGTATTTTAATATGTGCTATTATCACTGGTGTGAGACGGTATTTCATTGTCATATTAATTTGGATTTCCCTAACAATAAGTGATGACAAGCATTTTTTCATGTACATTTTGACCATCCACTGGTCTTCCTCAGAAAAGTCCCTGTTCATTTCCATTCACCATTTTTTGATGGGCTTTTAATATTTTTGTTATTGTGGTTGACCTTTGTGGACTTCATATATCTTATATCAGCCCTTTTCTGATGTGTTAAATGCAAATATCTTTACCAACTAAGTTAGTTGTCTTTTAGTTTTAGCCTGTATTTTTTGCCATGCAGAAATGATTTAAATTGAGGCATTCTCAGGAAATCATAATTTATGGTGTGGTCCTAAGAAAGAACACAGAATAATCTTGCAAAGTTATACTGTACGACATGGAACATAATCAATAGCTGATAAGCATGACATATTTTATGCGGATTCCTTTTATCATGTGGGAAAGAGCAAAATTTTAAAGTCTGAGGCAGTGCCATTAGTAGCAGGAGATTTCCAATGGTCTATGCAGTGTCCTTCATTTGGGGAGTTTATGGTCCAGGGGAGGAACAAAGCAATGGAGAAGAAGGAGGTCAGAGTCACAGCACAAAACACAGAGTGGCCACTCCCAGCTTAAGAGAGAGAGAGAGAGAGAGAGAGAGAGAGAGAGAGAGAGAGAGAGAGAGAGAGAGAGAGAGGGAGAGAGAGAGGGAGAGGGAGAGGGAGAGAGAGAGATGGTCCAAATGCCACAAATGCCATCCCAGGAAAGACACTTGTCTTGGAGCTGCCACATCCCCAAGGTCAGGGCCAGCATGTCAGGAGCCAGCAGAGGCTCTCCTGACAGCTGCTCCAGCAGCAGCTGGCTCACCCCCGTGATGGATGGGAATTACAGCCGTTTTCAAGAGACCAACAGAAGGCAGCCCGTGTCCTGATAAGCTATAACAACAGTAGTAAAGTTCTAAGGAGACCAGAGGGTCTCCACAACCACACACTTCCCTGGGCCACGGTTGCAGTAATTATTACAGTGACAGCTGGGCAGCCCAGGGACATGACTGGAATAGGCGAAGGCATGGGCATATGGTGCTGCTGGTGGGTGAGGCCAGGGCCCCCTCCCCTGCCGCCCACATTCAGCTCCCTGCTCGCTCCTGACTGTCAGGAAGCGATGACACAGTTTACCAGCAGGCTGAGACCGCACCCTTGCTTTCGAGTGCCCAGGGCACCCTGCAGAAAGAGCTCCCTGCCTGCCAACGAGTCTGAAAAGGCAGCAAATCATTTCAGGATTCATTATTCCTGGGTGTTGGGGCTTCCTGCATTCCATACACTGCACTGGCAGGACACTCCAGTTAGCCCTCCCATTTACCAAGCTCCTCCCTCAAGTGAGCCAAAATCATCGCCAGCTCTCAGACTCATTTCATCCCTGGCCATTCCTCTCCTAAGGCCCTCTCCTACCCACATTCTAGGTGGCACCATCTCTTGAATGCACGTTCTTGGTCAGCATCCCCTTTCACTGCTGGCAAAAAAAAAAAAGAGCCTGCACCCACCTCTTCTGTCATTCAATTATGTGCTCACTAAATGAGTACTCGCAGAAGGTTCTGAGCCATATGCCAGGTGCAGACCAAGCGAGACGCGCCCTCCCGAGGCCCAGGTGAGAAAGAGAAAGACAACTCAATGAGAAAGGAGAGCGCAAAATTGTGGGGCTCAGCCATGCTGAAGTGTGATAACCGGTGACAGGGCAAGTCTAGACTCCTAAGCAAGTCTAAAGAAATCAAGGCACGATCCCTGAAGAAAATGAGAATAGGTGTGTAAAAGAAAGTAATAACAATGCTAAGTAAAGAAAGTCAGAAAGAGAAAGAGGCAAACATCACATACTTTGACTTATATGTTGGAAAATAAAAATAAGACAAAATATTCTTTTCTATTTATTTTTGTTCGAGGGCCATACCTGCAGTGCTCAAGGCTTACTCCTGGCTCTGTGCTCAGGAGTCACTCCTGGTGATGCTGGTCCAATCAGGATTGGCCATGCGTGTAAGGCAACTGCCTTAACCCCTGTATTATCTTGCTACCCTAAACAACAACAAAACCTTAAGTTCTGACAACTGAAAAGTGATTCCTCCAAAACAAGTGGTGGTGGGAATTGTGTGGTTTATACAGTTGTCAAGGTTTTCCTGCTATAAACCAATACTAGACTCTATCTTAAAAAAACATATAAAGAGTAGATATTCCATTGGTAAAAATACAAAGAGAAAGTAATTAATTGCTATGGATGTAAATGGTAACTAATACCACCATAATCACTTTGTTATACGTGTGTGTGTGTGTGTGTGTACTTACATGGTCACACACTAGCAATTCAATTTGTGCAGCTTAAACCTGGTGCTGGGCTGGAGTGATAGCACAGCAGTAGGGCATTCGTCTTTCACGCGGCCGACCCGTGTTCGATTCCTCCGCCCCTCTTGGAGAGCCTGGCAAGCTACCGAGAGTATCTAGCCCACATGCCAGAGCCTGGCAAGCTACCTGTGCGTATTGGATATGCCAAAGACAGTAACAATAAATCTCACAATGAGAGACGTTACTGGTGCCTGCTCGAACAAATCTGATGAGCAACAGGATGACAGTGACAGTGACAGTAAAACCTGGTGCTATTTGCCAATCATATCCAAATACATCTGGGGAAGATGTTTACATATTGTCCATGGCAAGAAACTGGTGATGGAGGAAGATCTGATTACCTGCAGAAAGACAGTTTTGGGTAAAGAATGAGACACTTGGGAGGACTATCATCATAGAGAAAACAGAAAGTCAGAAAGAAAATAAAACAAAACAAAACAAAAACAGAGTGGAGCAGGACGTCAGGCGTCAAGACCTGGCACAGCCCTGACTCTGGGACAATGCCTGGTGCAGAGAAGGCTGTCCTGGGCTCTCCCTGGTCCAGAACCGGGCTTCTGGGAACCCAAGGGAGGGAGCCTGCCAGGACAGAACACAGACTGAATTGCAATGAAGACCTCGGGCAGAGACATGGACCTGCAGCCCCGCCCCCAACTCTACCCGCATCTTCTCGTTAGTGTGTGGGTCTATATTTAACTCCTGAATATCGGCTAAGCATTTAGGGTGCTGCCTTTCAAGCACTGTGTCTCCACAGCGAAATGCCTCTGTTCCTATCGACACAATGTCAATACAGAGGAGGCTGCTGGGTTCCTCGGCCTGAACGCATCCTGTAGTCCAGATGGACTTGGCAGCTGGCAGCCTTGCATCTCCTGCCATTCCACCCTGCGAGCCGCTTTGCAGCACTTGGTGATTTAAGGACTATCGTGAGGGGCAGGGCACACCAGTCCTAGATGCTAGTCTAAATCTCAGTTCCCAAATTTCCAAGTCTTGTGAAATTAGAAAGTGGAATTTGCCACAGGGTTCTAATTTTTCTTACATTATTTCCAGGAAATGATGGAAAATGCACACACACTCAGAAGAAAGTCAATGTCAGCAAATGATCCCTCCATTCAGCTTTGAACATTGGTAATTAAAATGTAGGTTTCTTCCTATATGCGCTAACTATAATGCCCGCTTTTGTCCTAATATACGGGCACCACTTTGCAGCAGCCATGCGACACATCATCATAGACAGAAATATATATATATGCATATATGTATATGCCTCTTAGAGCCCAGCAAGCTACCAAGAGTATTCCACCCACACGACAGAGCCTGGCAAGCTCCCTGTCGTGTATTTGATATGCCAAAAAC
The DNA here is from genome assembly GCF_027595985.1 of Sorex araneus. NCBI lineage: Eukaryota > Metazoa > Chordata > Mammalia > Eulipotyphla > Soricidae > Sorex > Sorex araneus. Next base: position 37,240,269 of record NC_073309.1, read on the forward strand.
AGTAACAATAATAGGTATCATTCCCCTGACCCTGAAAGAGCCTCCAATCATTGGGAAAGATGAGTAAGGAGAAGCTGCTAAAATCTTAGAGTTGGGATGAATAGAGACATTATGGGCACCTGCTTGAGTAAATAGATGAACAACGGGATGACAGTGACAGTGACAGTATGGGCACCAAACTTATGCCACTTAATTGCTTTACACTGTCATGTAACTTTCTACCAAGGAAATATCCTGTACTTCAACCAATCCTTCATTGTGCCGAATTTTGTAGTAACTATTGTAATCAAAACTGGAATGAACTTTCTGGAAACAAAATGTCAAAGAGATTTTCATTAGAATAAAATCTGTATGAGAACAACCTCTCAAAGGAGTTTTGCATTTTTCATCCTTTGGTTATTCATTGCAAGATCACATTTTAGGAAAGTGTTATTTTTTTTTCTACCACCAACAAAATAACCCCTGCACCTCAATTTCATATGCCAACAATTAAGAATTATATTTGAAGGAAGCATCATTATCATCATCATAGTCAACTCCATCATCATCAACAGCAGCAGCATCCTCTAAGAGTTTTCACTTATCTAGAACTTTCTGTATTTCTAACTGAGTAAAAATGTGTTAACTCCTTGATTTCCAGTGAGTATAATTTTTTAATTTTTTTTAACTTTCATGTGTCCCTGCTTATAACATTTTCTGCTAATTTTCTTTGCCCATTTGCTTTCACATGTCACGTAATTATGATTTGTAAGCACACTTACATAATGAAGATATTAAATTCTTTAGTTGTAAAAATCTTTCATATGGCATACCCATTTCATTTTTAAACTGACCACTTTACTATACAGAATTTTGATACTTTTGGGAATCAGATCCACCCATCTATTGTTTTGGAAATCTCTAATGAACTCCAAGATGTAACTTGCACTCCATGATATAGAATACCATTTAAGCCTTTTTCTTAAAATTATTCTGTGGTTCGACTTTCATATTTAAATATTTTATCATTTTGAAATTTATTAGCACCTGCTTTGCTGCAAAGGTCTTTTTTTTTAACATGGTCAACAAATTGACCCAATATTTGACTTACTGAATTCTTTCTCTTTTCCCCACTGATTTGAAATGCCACATTTATCTTAAATAAAATTCATATTTACATGGGCCTGCTTCTGCTCTCTTTGTACGGGTTCATTGATTTATCTGTCTCTTCCTGCCATGAGAACAGACTGTTGGAATATAACACAAAGCTGCAAGTTCGTCATTGCTGGCTGTGTAATCACAAAACAGGGGCAGTGGCACTCTATCCCACTGCCTGAGTTTGGTAGTCTCACACTGCTTCCCCCACCCCAGGAAGGTCGATAGTGGTGGGCAGGCAAAGGAAGAAACGGGAGTCAGCTGATCGGTCTTGGTTGCAGTTTATTTCATTCCCATCTCCATTCCCCTCTGATTCTCCTCCTGCTTCTTCCTCCCCCATGCTATTTCATTCTCCTTCTTGCTCTGGAACTGGATTTGGATCCCCTGGATCTGGCCCCCCAGCCCACTCTTCCAGCCTAGTTAAATCCCCAAGCATGAGGGGTTGGGGCTTACACATAGGTGTGGTCACAATCAATAGGGGTAAAGTTCTTTCCCTCAGGGGATGCTGCTTCTAGGACAGATTCTCTTTCAGCAGGAAGATTCCACCCAAAAGCCGAATCCCATGGGTGTGTTTCTCCTCTCCTTGTCCAACAAACATATAAGCTTTCAAAATATTAATCATTTTGTATGGACACAGTAAGAGATGCATTAAGCTTTTAGAATTGCTCTCCTGGAGTCATCTCGATCTCAGACTACAGTGCTCAGGCCAGATTAGTCTTTCCTATCCCTAACAGGGTCCTAGTCTCATCGTTACTTTTGGATAATGACAGCATTTGTCCTTGATCAAGCTCTTAACTTATAGTTAAGAATCATGGCGCTTTGGCCTGGCCCATATCGATGCCAGGGTAGTTCACAGCTTGCCCTGGGTCCTTTCAGTCCCTCATCAGGACCCTGCTTTTGGGGTGCTAGGAACTAAGGGCAACTGAGGCTTAAGTCAAGAAAGCAGATACCCAGGAGTGAATAATATTCAAAGCCAATTAAATCCCAAGTTACAAAAGCATAATATTAACTGTCTTCTTTTTTCCATACAAAAAGGACATTGCTTTAAACTAAGCTGTTTAAAAGACATAAGGAGAGGAGAAAGGCAATATTCCGCTCATACATATAAAATCATAGATTTCTGGGGAATCTGACCTTACAAGTTAGCAGAGTCTGATTAGGGGGGAGAGATGATAGACCGGTTGGGGTAGAGAGCATAGAGAGGAGTTTACAGATAAACGCAGTGTAATGGAAGTGCCTCAGGAGCACTATGATAAACCTAAGCTTCCTGTGGCAAAGGGAACAGGACATACCAATGTTGTCCTAAAATGTTTAAGGCTACATTCCAATAAACACAGAGGAATGGAGGTGCTTCAGGAGCACTGTGATGGGTATTACCAGATGAACCTAAACTCTTTGTGGCAAGGGAGGAAGGACAAACCAATGATATCCTACAGCCTGCAGCTTACTGAGAAATGGGAATCTCTACTTTAGCCTTCTTTATTTCTTTCAAAATCTTCTTGGAAATCCAAAATTTTTCAGATGACATTTAAGAATAATTTTATAAATCACTACCAAATATAAAGTCCCATTGACATTTTAATTTGTATCCCATTAAACTTCTTAATGCCACAGGAAGAAGTGACAACTTTATACTTAATTTTAATTCAACAGCGTGGCATGTTTTCTTTTTTAATTACATTCCTGGACATTTTCTTTGCAGATCATTCTAGACGTTTCATGTTTTTGTCACTATGGTAAATATTTGTAAATATTATGTAAGTGATGTATGAAAAAAACATGCATTTTCATTTATGTCTTTATTTTAACTGAATTTTATTTCCAAATTTTATAACAGGACAATAATTTTCGATTTTATTCCATTGGCCATTCTCAGTAAACAGTACTGTAACATGTAAATGAAATAATTGTGTCACCTGCTTTTAAATCTCTGCCTCTTATTTTTATTTTCTATTTCATTGGCTAGAATTTAAAGAACTGATATAAATATAACAGAAATTGTGAAAATCATTTTTTATTTAATTAGAAGTGTTTCTAGGTTTCCACTTATAAACTGTGATTTCACTATTGTTTTAGAATTAAAAGAATATTTATTGATTAAAATAAAATTTTAATTTTGATTATACAATAGGTGTATGTTTGGGATTTTATTTCTTGAAAGTGGGACCCTTAAAAAAGCTTAGAGAAAACAATTTTACTTTTCTGTCAGCATTTTAATAAACTTTATGTAATATTTTCATAATATGTTCAAAAGTAATTTATTCCTTTTAATAATCTTTGTCTGGATTTAGTATTAGTATTACCATAGCACAGCAGGTAGGGCATTTGCCTTGTATTCAGTCTACCTGGGTTCGATTCCTCTGTTCCTCTCAGAGAGCCCGGCAAGGTACCAAGAGTATCCTGCCCGCAGAGCAGAGCCTGGCAAGCTACCCGTGGTGTAGTTGATATGCCAAAAACAGTAACAAGTCTCACAATGGAGATGTTACTGGTGTCCACTTGAGCAAATCAATGAACAATGGGGCAACAGTGCTACAGTGCTATTACCATAGCTTTATAAAATCATTCAGGTACTAAAGAGACAATCATTCTCAAAAACAGTTTATATAAAGAGATATGTACTTTCTTTCTTTCTTTTTTTTTTTTGCTTTTTGGGTCATACCCAGCGATGCACAGGGGTCATTCCTGGCTCTGCACTCAGGAATTACCCCTGACGGTGCTCAGAGGACCATATGGGATGCTGGGAATCGAACCCGGATTGGCCGTGTGCAAGGCAAACACCCTACCGCTGTGCTATCACTCCAGCCCCAAAGAGATGTATACTTTCAATAAAAAAATGTTTTTGACAACTTTTTAGGACATTTTTTTTCTTGAAGGACAAAGTACTCTAATTTATTTGTTGTTTTAAAATGTTAAATAATTTATTAAAGTGGGTTGGGAGGAAAACTGAGGATTTTGGTGGTGGGAAATATACACTGGTGAAGGAACAGGTGTTGGAACAGTATATGACTGAAACCAAATCGTGATACTTTGTATATCTCACTGTGATTCAATAATTTTTTAATTTTTTTAAAATTTTTTTACTAGAGAATCACTGTGATGTACAGTTACAAACTTATGAACTTTTGTGTTTGCATTTCACTCATATGGTGATCATTTACCCATCCCTCCACCAGTGCCCATTCACCTCCACCAATGATCCCAGTATCCCTCTCACCATAACCCCACCCCATTCCCCACCACCCCACCCTGACTCTGTGGCAAGGCATTGCCTTATGTCTCTCTCTTTTGGGTATTGTAGTTTGCAATAGAGGTATTAAGTGGCCTTCATGCTCGGTCTATAGTCTACTTTCAAGTCTATCTTCCAACCTGAATGGGTCCTCCCAACACCCTCTACTTGGTGTTCCCTTCTCTCTTTGAGCTGCCTTTTCCCCCAGCATGTGAGGCCAGTTTCCAAGCTGTGGGGCAGACCTCCTGGTCTTTATCTCTACAACTCTTGGGTGTTAGTCTCCCACTCTGTTATTTTATATTCCACAGATGAGTGCAATCTTTCTATGCCTGTCTCTCTCTTTATGACTCATTTTTCTTAACATGATACTTTCCATGTTGATCCACTTATATGAAAATGTCATGACTTCATCTTTTATGACAGCTGCATAGTATTCCATTCTATAAATGTACCAAAGTTTATTTAAACCGTCATCTGTTTTTGGGCACTTCGATTTTTTTCCAGATTTTGGCTATTGTAAACATTGCAACAATGAACATACAAATGCAGATGTCATTTCTACTATACCTTTCTGCCTCTCCAGGATATATTCCCAAAAGTGGTATTGCTGGGTCAAATAGGAGTTCAATTTCTAATTTTTTGAGAGTTGTCCATATTGTTTTCCAAAAGGGCTGAGCCAGTAAAATAAAATAATAATTTCTAACTCTCATCATAATTTTTTTTTTTTGCTTTTTGGGTCACACCTGGCGGTGTTCAGGGGGCCATATGGGATGCTGGGAATCAAACCCGTGTCGGCCGCGTGCAAGGCAAACCCCTTACTCGCTGTGCTCCAGCCCCTCTCCTCATAATTTTTAAAATATTTGAGTATAAATTATCTTTTCACTTTTCTGCTAAACATATTACTGACTATTTAAATAGGAAGAACTTAGATTTATTCTGTTCATTATTTTTTTTCTGTTCATTATTTTTGCTCTTGTAAATAATGTATTTTAGTTTGGTGATTTTATTTAACTTTGATTAATTTTATGTTTAAAATTAATAAAATAAATAATTATTAATGTAGTAGTATAGACTGAAGGTCAATTTATAGTCTTCCCAGTAGCAGTTCTGGGTCCAATGCTCAGATATGATCACCAGGAGTGATCCCTGAGCACCTAGCCAAAAGTATGGCCAGGTGTGGCCCATGTCCCACAAGACAAAGACAAAAAAACTTAATAAAGACAACACACAATAAATAAAGCTAACAGGGAGCATGAACTAATGATAGTTTTGATCACATAAGAATAAAAATTACAGCAAATGACACCGTGAACTTAAAATTTTTAACAGGAAATTGCAAAAATTGTAAAACAAATGACAAAGAATTTTTATACTTTCAGTGAGAAAAAAAGAAATATTCAATTGTATAAAATATGCATAAAATAATAAGAAACTATCAGTTAACATTACTAGTTCTGTGCTTTTAATATTTAATTAAGCAATGCAAGTAAGTAAAGAAGTACAGATGATTTAATGCAAATAATTTATAACCTTAGACATTTTATGTATTGTTTTCTTTTACTTATCAATTAAAAATTATAAAGCAATTTTATTATGCTTTATTATACATTGTTAAAATATATTCCATGATATTGCCTTGATATATAACTTGCTGCATATATTTTTTTGACTAGGAAGTAAAATCTATCAGTCTTACCCAAATAAAATATCTAGAGCATTTCCTGATAAGATTTTGCTCTCTATTATTTTGGCCCCAAAAAGGATAAATTCTTTTTAGCTTTTGGAGTTATTAAAAATGTGTTTGGTTATTAATGCATATTTATATATATTTACAGTTATGGATTCTTTTTATAAGAATAAGCATGCTTTCTCAGTAAATTGCTTTGAGATTTTCAAAAAAATTGCAAAATCAACAACATGTACTAATAAGCATGTGTCACAAACTTTTACTGTACTGTACTGTCATCCCGTTGCTCATTGATTTGTTCGAGCGGGCACCAGTAACGTCTCTCATTGAGAAACTTACTGTTACTGTTTTTGGCATATTCAATATGCACGGGTAGCTTGCCAGGCTCTGCCGTGCGGGCTCCATACTCTCGGTAGCTTGCCGGGCTCTCCAAGAGGAATCGAACACGGGTAGGCTGCGTGAAAGGGGAACGCCCAATTGCTAAATAAATAATAATGTTGATGGAATTTTATGTTCTGAGAACAGGTTTATTAAAAATACTGTTCTCAGTTTCTAAAACTTGTATTTAAATTCAAAGAGCTTTATCTTGTTCATTTGATGATTTGAACAGTGGATTCATTAAGTTCCAGTATGTAAGAGATATGAAATTGTCAATAGTACTTATAATGAAACATGTAAGTTAAGTGTGTAAATATGTTAACATTTTGTTTAAATAGTATAAATTATATTACACTTGCTACTGATAATACAGGATTTTTATGTATTCAGCTCGCTTATAACCTTGGACCTTTTACTCAGTTTCATTGCTCTCACTTCAAAATTATGGAAAGAATATAACACCATTTTGATATTTGTCACTTAATAATATACTTTACAAAATATGTCCATATAGGGGCACTTACTCCCTAGTCCCATTAGTCTTTGTTCAGAGTTTTGGTTTAATTTTTCTACTTTTATTTTTCCAGAAAAAAACTTTAAAATTATGTTATTAACTTCTAAATGGAAACAGGAAGAGGAGAAACAGGGAGAATAAAGCATTCCAGAGTGATAGCATTCTGATACTGCTGAGAGCAATTTAAGGGAGCAAACTTCTCAGCCCTCCTTCCTTAGTGTATGTCTCCGTTATTCCTGAATTTTCCAGTCAGTTATTTTTGTTGTCTTTTAATACTGGCATTCTGTCCTATTCTGTTGTGATTGTCCTCCCCAGCTGGGCTATGTGCTGCATAGAGCAAGGACTCTCCCACTTATCACTGCATTTTTCAGTGCCAAAGAGAAGCTCTTGATTACTCAGTTTTGCGTTGCTAATTCTCTTTGATTTTTAACACATACTTATTTTATCTGCAAAATGTGACATAGGCTTCTTCCTTTGTTACCTTTACTCTGGCATTTTCCTGTTTAGTAACATTGCCTAACAATTCCAGTACTTATATTACATATTTCCCATTGCTCAGATTGGGACCGGGCCTCCTCCACCCAGATTTCCCATTTCCCAGTAGCTAGGCAGTCACACCCAGGGACTGCCCCCCTCTCCCCCCAGCTGTGTAATCCTGTCAATGGCCAGCATCCACAGACTTAAAAGCAAGCTCCCAGAAGCGATATCTTATAGACTACTTCTCCCTCTGGGAGAATCTGGCAAACTACTGGGAGTTTCCTGCCCACATGGGAGAGCCTCGAAAGGTCCCTATGGTGTATTAATATGCCAAAACCAATAACAAGCTGGGTCTCATTCCCCTGACCCTGAAAGAGCCTCCAGTATGGCATGGTTGGAAGGACGAGTAGAGAGAGGTTTCTAAAATCTCAGGGCTTGGACAAATGGAGACGCTACTGAGACCACTTGAGAACTTCGACGATCAATGACATGATGATGATATTACATATTAGCAATGATAAGGCACATACCATGTTTATTAATTTTAAATACGTTTTCAGTCTTGTGCATGTGCTGTCTATCATTTGTGACAGACATATTTATAAATCTTTTTCCATCTTTTTCTCTAAGAAATTCAGGAGAAACAGTTTAGATTTGTTAACTATTAAGCAATAGTAGTGATACAAGGAACTATTGTCTTATTAATTTCATTGTCATTGCTTTGCTTGTTTCCCATTAAGTTCAGAGGCAGTTATTATTGGGCTCATATATATTTACTTTAACTTGGTCATGAGAATACTCATAATTTCAAAGGAGTTCCTTGAAGGTTGAAAAGAAAGGGAAGTGCTTGGGCTCTTGACAATTTGAGGCTGGTTGTTAAGAAAGTTTTCATTTCAAACCACAGGCATTCGTTGATTTACCTTGTCTTTTTTTTTTATCAAGATTAATCAGTTCTTTATCAAGTCTTTTAAGTCTTGGCATTTGTATTTCTTTTATCCTTGTTAATATTGTAATTTTTCTTTTTTTATTTTGGTTTTCTAGAAGTCTTAAATATTTTTTGTATGTTTAAACAACTTTGTTTTAAGCTTTGATTGTTTTATGGCTTCTATTTCATGGAATTTCCATGGTTATTGGTATTTATGTTATGTTTTTTATTTTGCTGAGGCTAACTTTGTGGCTTCTAAATTATCTTTTAGAGTTGAAACATTAATTTGTTTTCCTTCATGTTTAACTTAACTTTCAAAGGATAAAGAATAAGAATTTTGCTCTCAGTATAGTACTGAAAAGGAGATATTTTGTAATTGCACTTTTGATTTTATCTTCAACTAATGGGTTTTGTTTTGAAAGACAAATATTGTTTTACTTTTTTAGATGGTTAAATAAAGAGATCATTTTCCTATTGCTACCTGAAAGTACTCTTAAAACAGTCACAGAACACAACTCAGTTTATTTCCTTTGTGAATCTGCTAACATTTTAAGGCCTAATTTGGGTTCATTGAAAAGATAGTGAACTCCCATGTGTCCAGGTGTTAATGTGGGTCTCAGCTTCACCACTTAATACTGTTTTGGTTTGCCTGGTAGGTCAAGAACTGAGGTATATGTATTTAGACCTCTTTCACAATGGAGATGTTACTGGTGCCCGCTCCAGCAAATGGATGAACAACTGGGGATGACAGTGCTACAGTGTTACTTTCACCTACATTTTTATTAGGAATTCATTGTTTAGAGCAGTTTTGATTCACATAAAAATTCAGGAAATGTATTCCATTGTGTGTATATGCCACAACTCCCTTCATCCATGTTGTCTGTGGATGAACATTTAGGTTCTTCCTATATCAAGGCTCTAGCGCTCAGCTCTGCATCATAAGTGCATCTATTTTCCAAAATTAATTTTTTAGTGTTTTATGGGTAGATTCCAAGACATGGGAAATATGAAGCTTCTGTATAGTCTCCATACCTCTTCCCAGGGATCCCCGGGTAAAATAAGGCATCCCCCTTGTCAGAATGACTTTGGGGAGAAAGGGAGCAGGGAGCCTTTTAGTTATTGCTCATGGGCCCTTCTCAGTGATACCTGCAACTATTATTTAAATGGCTTTAAAAATACAAAATGCTTCCAAGAATGTGAAGTCCCTGGAATTCCCTCACATTCCCGATGGAATAGTACAAAAGGGTATGGCTATTTTGCAAAGACAGTTTGGTGATTTCGTCAACATACATGTGGTTTACGATACAGCTATTCTTCTCCGAGGTATTCTGACAAGATAAATGAAAGCATTCTTTCACATCAAGACGATTGCACAAATTAGAATTTCAGATAAATCCTAATCTTCATATCTAAAACCCGATAACAATCAACATCTCTCATGTAGGAATCAAACAAACAAACTCAATTTGCCCCCTTCACCTAATGGATACTATACAGAAATAAAAAGGCTGGAACTACTCTTCTATTAAATAATGTGTAAGAATCTCAAAACCACTGCACTAGAGGAAAACAAAAGCCTATATTTGCATCTGTGACATCCCAGAAAAGAAAATGGAGTGGAGGAAAGAAGCCTAAAGGTAACTTAAGAGTTTCTTAGAGCGATGGAAATGGGGACCCAGAGAGCTAGTACAGGAGTAAAGGAGTTTGCTTTATTTGTAATTCACCCCAGTTTGATCCCAGGCATCACTTGGTTCCCTAGTGTACCACTAAGAACAACAACCCCTGAGTACCTGAACCCAAAAATTATGTAAATAAAGTAATGAAAATGTTCTCTATCATAATCATGCATATGTCCAACGTGTAAAATTTTTAAATTACTTATGAAAACTAGTTATACGCATTATGTATTTTAATAAACCTGATTTTTAAAAGAATGCCAGGAACTTTCTCAGTCCTTCGACCCATCATCCTTTTCAGGTGATGTGATGGTTTTACCAAGAATGGAATTCTGAGTCACATTGTTTTTTCTCCTCCAAGTGTTGAAAGCCTTATACTCTAGAATTTAGTGTGGCTTATGAAAACACAAATAACAGTCTTATTCTTTTTTTCCTATGAGATGACTTTTTCGCTCTTTCTTTAATTTTTTATGATAATGATAGGAACAAACCCGTACTGAGAGCTCACAGCGTTCCAAGTCCTGTCGGATGCATAATATTCCTGGTGCCTGGAAATTTCTCAATGATAAATCCTGCGATGATGTCTTTTTCATTACTGTTCTGAGAACTCAGAGAACAGTTCCAATATAAAGACTACTATCCTTTGGGGAAGTTTCTTCTATTGTTTCCTGGTCATTTCTTTTCAGTCTCAACATCCTCCATTCTCCGCTGCTAGTACTCCCAATAATAAGAATTAGTCCCCATTGGGGAATTGATCCTTTATTTCTCTTATCTCTTATCTTATGTTTCTGCTCTTCCCGGAATTTTTTGTTGCTTCTTTTATTTTGGCAATCCTGTTTGTGGGTTTTGTTTTTTGTTTTTTATTTTTTGTTCTTTATCTCTGAGACATTCCTTGTTTTCTAAGTGATCCTTTTCCCTAGGCTACTGTCTTTGTTCTTTGAATGGAACATCTTGGATGTTTCTGAATGTGCTTTCAGAATATATTTTTCTCCCAAAATATTTTTTTTGGTCTTTCTTCTTTATCTGCTATGCATGCATGTGCACACACACACACACCCTCCCCACTCCCCCTATACACACACCTGGTTGTCTATATATAAAAGGGATGGGGTAGCTGGGTGAGTTTCCTCTGTTAACGGATTAGTAAAACATGTCTCCCTTGCCTCTTTGCTGAGTGAGATCTGACTGGGAGTTATTTGGAAACAAGAAATAGCAGGGCAATTTGAGTGGCAGACATTGGATTGGGTGCGAAGTGTATTGGAGGAAGACCTGGATAACTACCAAAAGGAGAAGTGTAGGACATTGCTGCTCAAAAGAAAAGACATTTCAGAGGTTTTATGTTCTTTAGATTGGTTATTTGTATGCTGACCCCTTTCACTCCTCCCCAGGAGTTAATTCCAGCAGCTGAATTCAGCTCAGCTCGGACAAATGGGGCAGATTTTTGGCATCAAACAGCACCTCTGGCGGCATCATCTTATTTCTGCTGTTCTTGAATCCTGTCAATGACAAGCCCATCCCTATCTACTTATTTTGATCAGCCAGAATTTGTGTTTGTCCCTGACAAAAAAAGGCCAGTTATTTGCCAGATCTCGGCTCCCTTTTAGTTTACTTTGTATGAGAGCTTTTTGTTTATTTTGCTTTTAATTTGCCTGTTTTTCTTTTCCTTTCCTTTCCTTTTTTTTGAGGAGTTCTTCTGTCTGTTCACCATCATAGGGCCATAAAAGGCGCTGAGTGCAGATAGCTATGCATTCCACTCTGAAAAAAATAAAAGTCTTATTCTCCCTTTATCTTTTGCCCATCAAAGCCATTCCTGCTACAGGGATCTACCACATTGCTACATTAAGTCATGATGATGGAACATCCTTAAATGTTCTATGGCCATATGAAAGATCCTACAACCACTTCTATATTCATAAATTCTGCACATTTGTGAAGAAAAGTAATATAAATTTTATAACAAAGATGAATTACATAATCAATTTTTCTAAATCCTCATTCAATAATATGCTTCTTGACTTGCCAAGGACTGAATGGTTTAAATCTTTCACTATAATTGTGATCTTGTAATAACAACTTTAAAATTATATACATATAATTGCTTTACATATAAAGAGAAATTCTTAATGAGGAATAAAAGTTCATGACTACTTTGGCTTCAAAATAAAGTGGAACTTCTAATGAGATAAAATAACTACAGTCTATTGAATTATTTTATTGTATACTTTATCAAATACAAATACTGTCAATTCAGTTTTTTAAAATTTCTATATTCTTAGCGTATCTTTGTCCATCATCTTTCTCTTATCCTTTCCCCCAGTTTTAACTTGAATGTTTCCCCTAAGTAATTAAAAACCCTCAATTTCAAATTATTTTTAATCCATAAAGGAATTTAATCCATCAAGTTATTCAGCAAATATTAAGCAACTATAAAATATTAGACCCGGTATTCACAATTAAATAGGATGAATATGGCATAAGCCAATATAATATTTTTGCATCTTATTTTCTATAACTATTTGTGCACAATCATGTTATTTTCTTTTTGTTTTCCAAGTCCCTTCCTGTGAATTAAGGGGTGGGGAATAAGCAGGGTCAGAGAGCTAGTATAGGAGGTAAGCACCTGTCTTGCATGCTATGTCAGTCCATCTTGGCTTAAATCCTTGGTACCATACATGTTCCTATGAGCAATTCCTGGGCTCAGTTATGAGCACAGACCCTGGAATAGTTCTTTAACATGGTAGAGTATGATCCACTCCTCCCCGAAATGGGTGCCATAAGAAAGAAAAAAATTCAGTATTCACAGATCACTTTTAATACGCTTAGTACAATTTTTTACTAAGATAAGGAATAGGTATTTCTTAAAAATGTTTTAAATGTCTACAAATGGGGAAAAGTTGAAAGCTTGTTCCATAGTCAACATGTCCCTTCTTACAAATTTATGGTGAGAATAACTAAATTAGAATGAGAAATAAAGGCTAGACGAAGGCAGAGCAATAGTACAGTGGATAGAAGTGTTTGCTTTGCATGTGACCAAACCCGAGTTCAATCCCTGGCACCACACACAGTTACTGCCTGGGATGATCCCCGAGCATAGAGCCAGGAGTAAGCTCTGAGTTCTGCTAGGTATAGCCCAAAAAATCAAAAAGAGAGAGAAATAAAAGAAACTCATATAATAAAGGAAAAAATCAACTTGTCTTCTTTGCAGATTATATATATTAAATATGACATATAAGAAATGCCACAAATATTTCCACAAATTCGGTGAATCACTGTATATAAAATGATCATCAAAAATGCTAATGTTATAGTAGATATCAAATGCTGTTATCACCAAAGAATGGTAGTATGTTAGTAGACAGATGTGTTAACCAACTTTACACTGGTAATCATTTGGTAATTAAGCATGCACCAAAAATCACTGCATATCTTAATATGTCAATTATAGTTTAAGTCATAAAAGATTAAAAATAAGTAAATAAAAACATGCTTAAAATAAACACATCCTTGCAGACAAAACTGTCTATATTTCTACTTTAGATCAGAAAAGGATGCCCCAAAACCATTAATACTCAACTTATTAGAAAGCCCAAAAAATAAGAATTATATCCAGATTATAATCATTTATTTCATATAACATGATTACATATAAAGAAAATCCAAAATTAGAATAGAAAAATTAATAATACTATATATAAATAAATATAAAAATAAAGTTTGTTTCTGTGTTTTAGCAACACCTGTGTTTAGAGGGTGAACAGAGAATTCATAAATTTATGCTTAATTTTTTTATAAAAAATCAAATACACAAGAAAATTGTGAAGAAGAAAAACAAAGGAGATAAATTTGCACTCTCAACCATGAAGTACTACTACATACAAACTACACTTGTGTGATAATGGTGCAAAGATCAACAACAACAAAAGAACCAAACCCCAATGGACTAAAATGAAGAGACTATATTCAGTCATCTAATATATAAAAAGTTGCTTCTATCTTGCAATCTTTTCAATAAAACAATGCTGGGTTCATTGAATATTCATCTGATAAAGTATCATCTTGACCCGTACCTCACACCATACACAAAAATAATTATAGATGAACTGCAACTCTGAAAATTAAAGTTTCAAAGGTTAAGACGATTCTTTAAAGGATAACTACAAGAACACCCCACCCTGGCAGAAGTCTAATAAAAAAATGTATACATGGTTTGTTTAATAAGAATAGTAAATTGCGTTTGTGTAATTAAAAATTCATACTATAGCAATATCAATGTCACTGCCACTATCATCCTATTGCTCATCGATTTGCTCGAGCGGGCACCAGTAACGTCTCCATTGTGAGACTTGTTAACTATTTTTGGCATAGTGAATAAGCCACGGGTAGCTTGCCAGCCTCTGCTGTGCGGGCGGGATATTCTTGGTAGCTTGCCAGGCTCTCCCTGAGAGGGGCGGAGGAATCAAACCTGGGCCGGCTGCCTGCAGGGCAAACACCCTACCCACTGTGCTAAATGTAGTATGTATTACTGTCTGTATTAATTAATAGTATGTATTAATACAGCAGTACTAATGTCTGCCCCACTCATCCCCAAAAGATTGGGTTTGTGGGATTTGGGGTACTCTTTTTGCATTTTATTTTTGTTTTGTTTTGTTTTGGTACCACACCCAGTAATGCGCAGGGCTTATCCTCCATCTGCTCTCAGTGATGACTCCTGGCCGTGCTCAGGCTGCCATAAGCTTTGCCATAAGGAATAGGGGATTTGGGGTAAGATTGGGTTATCCACAGTGCAAGACAAGTTCCTTACACCCTGTATCTCTCTCAGCCTGAAGACTGTGTTTTTGTTTCTTTGTTTCTGTTTGTTTGGGGTTTAGAGCTACACCCAGATCGTCTTACTCCTGGCTCTGCACACAGGGATCACTCCTGGGGACTTGGGGGACCATATGGAATGCTGGGGATTGAACCTAGTTTCAAAGATGGTGTTTTTGAAACAGAAACATGGGGTGAGAGTGAAATTAAGATGCAGGGGGAGGGTGGGAAAGAGGGGGGGTATACCCAGGATATTGGTGGTGGGGAATGTGCACTGGTGAAGAGATGGGTGCTTGATCATTGTGTGATTGTAACCCAAACATGAAAGCTTGTAACTATCTCACAGTGATTCAATAAAATTAAAAATATCACTGTCACTGTATCACTGTTATCCCGTTGCTCATCAATTTGCTCAAGCAGGAATCAGTCACGTCTCCATTGTGAGACTTGTTGTTACTGTTTTTGGCAAATGGAATACATCATGGGTAGCTTGCCAGGCTCTGTTGTATGGGCAAGATACTCTCGGTAGCTTGCTGGGCTCTCCAAGAGGGGCAGAGGAATCGAACCCGGGTCGGCTGCATACAAGGCAAACCCCTACCCTCTGTGCTATCGCTCCAGCCCATGAACAACCTTATGAAAATAAAATTATTTTAAGGAGAGAGAGAGAGAGAGAGAGAGAGAGAGAGAAAGAGAGAGAGTTAGAGAGAGAGAGACAGTGCAAGCTGCTCAGATCATCTGACTTCCCTTGGGCTCACAGATTAAAAATTTTATACACACACACACACACACACACACACACACACACACACACACACACACACACACATATATATATAAAAGATGCATGCCTTGCATGCTGCTGATCTGGGTTTGATCATTAGCACCACAAAGTGCCCCAAGGATCACTGGATGCTACCAGAGTACTGCTAAGATATCCCTGGGCACCTTATCTGCCATAATGGTGTAGTACTGTAGCACTGTGGTCCCATTGCTCATCAATTTGCTCAAGCAGGCACCAGTAATGTCTCCTTTGTGAGACTTGTTACTGTTTTTGGCATATTGAATATGCCACGGGTAGTTTGCCAGGCTCTGCTGTGCAGGTGGGATCTCTCAGTAGCTTGCCGGGCTCTCCGAGAGGGTTGGAGGAATTGAACCCAGGTCGGCGTGTGCAAGGCAAATGCCCTACCTGCTGTGCTATTGTTTCAGTCTGTCACCATGATCATATGGATAATCCTCAGCTTTGCAGGGGAAGGACTGTATCTTTAGAACCTCATATTGAACCATCAGGCTGGTTGACTAAGAATTGCCCCTGTGCCCTATGAGCACTATTGAGGAAATCCCAAAATAATAATAATAATAATAAATATACATTTATTATATATAATAAATAATAAAAATAGAAAAATAAGACAAAAACATGACTCAAAGACATGAACACACACCTCAGAGAGAGTTCCAAAATGGTCAATAAAAACATAAAAGACTCATCTTCGGGGAAAATAAATTAAAACTACCATGTGAAAATAACATGGTGGTAAACACCAACAGATAGAGAATAGTGCATTGAATTCTCATGTACTTCTCTTAGTCTGGTACAAACATTTTGGGGGAAATGATGGTATCTGCTAAACACAAGTGTGTATCTTGGACTCCATAATTCCATTCCTAAGTACGCATGCAACCAACATACCCAAGTATTTTGCCATGTATTAGAAGACCCAGAGCAGTATCTTTCACAGTAGTCAAGCGGCAGTAAATGAGTCAGTTTGTTGTGATGCATTCACATGGTGCAATGATAACTAGCAATGAAAATGCACAGACCACAATTTCTGATTATATCTCAGAAATATCATGTCAAGGGATGGTAGCTAGAAGAAAGAATTCACATGGTATGACTCAATTTAGGTTAAAACCCAGAAACCACTGGGGGGGGGCACATTGACAACCACTGGGAGGGAGTAGAAAACACCCTTGGGGGCCAGTCACATTCTTTATATTGATCTGGTGACTGTTACCCAGCTGAGTTAGGATCATGAAAGTTCACTGAGCTGAGCTGTGAGCTCTTTGCTGTGCATATGTTGAACTTCACAATGGAGTTAAAGAAGAAATACAAAAGCAAAGTGCCCGCCTTTATTTTTATCAGTGTTGTTAACTGATACTGCTGTGACTCTTTGCAAAATGCAAATGTTATTGTTCTCCTCTGCAATAAGTGCCCTTTCAGGTTTTATTAATACAGTTAAAAATATTTAGGCCGGAGGTATCGTTGCAAAAAATATTTTTTTTTGTTTTGAGAAGTTTGCATTCTGTTTTGCAATTACACTTATCAATTGAGTAATAGACAATTAGAGATGAGGTTTTAATTTTTAGTTTAGGCTTTTTATGGTTTATGTACTCTATTTCTGACTTAAGGGTTTTAATTCATTTCTTACTTGACCAGAAAACACCTTTTGAGAGATTATTATTGAAAATATAGCCACTTCATGAATATCCAATACAGGTCTCTCCTTCATCACCTCATTTGACATTTGGCTCTCTGGCTACTGTTGTAATTTGTCTTTTGTTTGAGGATCTGGTTTCTATTGTTCTTTTAAAAATATTGTTATGGAAATTAAACATTTTTGAGAAAATATATCTGATTTTTGCTCTATCAATATTGAAAAGAATTAAATATTCACAAAACCCCTTTTTAAACTGAGAGATTCTGTGTGCCTTTTCTTCATGCCATCTTTTCCACATGCCCCAGTGTTAGTTGTATAATATGAAATTTAAATATTTCCATTAAATACTGTATTTTCTCCTTTGTCATAGCTCTACAGCCCTCTTTTAAACAATTACTCTGAATAAATGTTGTTTCCTTTTTAGTGCTTGGTTGGTGCCATTTCTTTTACAATACATCTTCTTGTTTCTTTAATTATTATTTATGTGCCCTTCATTCAGCCGAAGCAATTCTTTGCATATTTTTTTTAATGAGGGGCACATGGGTGGTATACTTTCTAAGCACTTTCACATTTCAAAATCTGCAAGGTTGCTTCAGGAATGATAGGTTGAGAAAATAAAGAATTGTGTTTTCAATTCAAAATAACCCTTTGTTATTGCAAAGGCAGTATACATACCCTGCAGCAACTAGAAAATATGGATAAGTAAAAGTTAGAAATTCAAACAATCATTTTCCCATGTTAACACCTAGACTATATCTCCCCAGATCTTTTTACACAATTACACATTTGTATAATATATGCTTATAAAAATAAGATAAACTGTATACATTAATTTGTCAATGCTTTGCTCTGTAGATAATTGCTCACTTTCCATAGCACTAAACTGTATTAGTAGTGTATTATCACCCAGTGCCCAGAGTGAACTCAGGTTTCCCCAACTGTTCTTTACGAATGAATTGATCCAGCTGACTGTTCTGTTTACGTTGCACCTAATCTAGAACTGACCCCTTTGCATGTAGGTGGTTGCTGAGTGGACTTGGACAAACGCCCTTCATATGGATTTGCTTGCTCTGCTTCTTGGGTGTAAGTACTGAGGTACAACCATTTCACGCCAAATCTCTGCCAACATCCGTCCAGCTCCTGTCATTGACTTGCAGAAGAAAAATAGTACAAATAGCAACTCGATTCTCCCATTTCTTCCTCTTGCATCCTAAATGAATTTTTATTGTTGAAATGAGGTCCTATCTCCATGGGACTCTCCCTACTCATCAATTATGACAGGTGCTTTATCTAAATGGTGAAATTTTTATTTAGTTCAAAGACTGTCTCTTTGCTATACTATGTTATTTCTTTCTAGAATTTTTGTCATGTGATGATTTGAGTCTCCAGCTCTGATATCTGAATGATTCTCTTTACTGCCCTCTCAATCATTCTTACCTCCTTATTTCTTTCATACTCTCAATCATTCCTACCTCCTTATTCCTTTCATACAGAACTTTCTGTTACTTATGGACCCAGGTGAAGACTGGGATGAGATTCTGTCTTGCCCACGGTGCCATCAACACCACCAAGCATTTGGACATTCTATTCCCCGGGATCAAGGTTGATTTTTCATGTTCTCTAAGGATCACCTCAATCAATCTCCATATCAAATCTATTAGGTTGGAATTCTGATAAGCTTCATTTTACAGTTGATATACTGAATAGGCAAGTACCTTGTCCAATGTGGACAATAATAGCCAAATTGGAACATAATTTCATTCACTCTCTCTCTCTCTCTCTCTCTCTCTCTCTCTCTCTCACACACACACACACACACACACACACGCAAAGAGCACTGAGAGGGAACTGTAGTGAACTCCCTACCACTCAGCTCCTTCCTGAGGAAGAGACACTGAACTTCTCCCAGGGAGGATGCTCCTTTGCATGTAGCCACACGTGGGAGTCCCTCCTCTTAATCTGATGTCTTCACTATCTGTTTTGTAGAAATTTTCTCAATATGGTGTGATAAAGCTGGTTGCCTTTCCTAATTTCCATTCTGAACATACATTGACCCTTAAGTTTCTATTCTTGTAGATATTTTGATGGGAAACTTCATATTAAGTACATGTTTCAAGGGTTTCGTTGGTTTGGTTGTTTCTTCTCTTTAGCTTAAATGCATTCATTCATCTCTCTGTCCCAAACACTTCTGGGACTTCCCCCAACTCACTGTGATCTGTGAACCTCCTAGGCTCAGAGAAATTGTGCTGAGTGGGGAAATTACCTGATGTAATTGATTTCTTTGTTTTTCTTCTAGAGGTGGAAAAGGTGAGCTGGGTCATCTTCATCCCCCTTCTCAAAAACTAATAGCATTTATTGAGGCATTTGGAGGAGGCCACAGACAAATCCTTTTTACCATATACTCTGGTCCTCTCGGTTTTAATAAGTGGTGTCATCTATAATACACAGGTGAATGGGTGCATAAACCATGTCTCCTTGCCTAGCACCAGAGAACACCAGCAGACAGCCACTGACTTGCATTACATTTACCTAATATGTATAGTCCCTACATTAATCTATTGATTAATCTAATACTTATAGTTCTTATATTTACCTATTTATTCATGTGTTCATACACTGACCACTCATTATGTTGAGGAAGGGTTTTAAGCCCAGATAACTCGAGCTGGTAGAGCAGGTAAACCAAAGAACTACAGGTGGGAGAAGAGCCATCACATCTTTACATGGCAGAGACTACCTGCTTCTCTAAAGAACACAGTTCCCCTTCTAGCTGCTGACTGTTGTTCTCTAGAAATGTAGGTCCATGATTCCTATCTCTTCCTCTTCCTTTCCTTTTTCCTTTTCCCAAAACAAAGACTTCCATTTTGAGCTGAAACCTTATTAAAATGTAGACAGTTCATTCCATTTATCAAGTGTGCTTGTTTTCTGATTATTTCCCTATGGGGTATTCAGTTTTCTCTTCTTCAAGGAAGTGTGAGCCAAATACCATGCTACATAGAAGAACCTGGAGTAGGGAAGGAATGGTATAAGGTAGACATAACCAATTATAGAAAAAGATCACCTATCCATGAAATTGACCCAAGCCTGTCTTGACTTGGAACTTTATTTTTGTAAACACGGTGTATGAAACACTGTCATTGTGGTAAGAATGACATCAAAAATGGGTCGTTCATCTCATTTCCCCAGTCAGAAAAGGAAAAAAATCATTGTTGATGTATTCTCCACTCTTCTTAATTTCTGATATTCTTTTAGACTATTGCCAAATCCAAATGAAAACAACTATTCTGATGTAATATCTATTTACTTTGATCTGACATGAACCAAAGTCATTCTGAAGGATTTTAGAGCAAAACAAACTGAGTAAGCAGTCATCAAATGAATGTGAACCTTGACTTGATTTTTAACTTTACTAAGAAGTTGATTTCTGGGGTTAATATGAGCTTTCTTCCCCAGAAGTAAACAACTTGCCATGAACACTTAAAATGACATTTTCTATTGTGTTCCTTATTTCCCTGTGATGAACATGAATCTTATAAGTGAGAACAAGTGCATTAAGTCTCCTGAAAAAGGAGTTGATCACAGCCTTAACTTCACACAGATAACCTTGGGACAGACTCCTTCATCTCAGTACCCTAGTTCCAGAAGGTCTTCCTAGTTGCATGGAACCACACCTAAAATGCCTGCTTCCCTACACACCCTGTTAGCCTAGGGTGATGGTAAGATCTATCTTGACAACTGGATCATTTTGCAGCTTCAAATCAGCTTTCAGGAAGGCAAACACTGGGAACAGAGCAATAGCACAGAAGATAAGACACTTGCCTTGCGTGCAGCTGATCCCAATCCCTGGTACTACACGTCATCTCCTGAGCACTTCCAGGGTCCAGGTACAGAGTCAGGAATAGACCCTAAACATTACTAAGTGTGACCAAAACTCCTC